>NC_084573.2:2050000-2082500 GCF_033978685.3 Nerophis lumbriciformis
GTAGTTTTATTCTTCACAGGAAGTACATCCATACTTGGAAGGAAGGAAGTAGGCTTATACTTAACAGGAAGTAGAGCTATTCTTCACAGGAAGTAGAGCTATTATTCCCAGGAAGTAATTTTATTCTTCACAGGAAGTAGTTTTTTTCTTCACAGGAAGTAGATCCATACTTGAAAGGAAGGAAGTAGGCTTATACTTAACAGGAAGTAGAGCTATTCTTCACAGGAAGTAGAGCTATTATTCACAGGAAGTAATTTTATTCTTCACAGGAAGTAGTTTTTTTCTTCACCGGAAGTACATCCATACTTGAAAGGAAGGAAGTAGGCTTATACTTCAGAGGAAGTAGAGCTATTATTCACAGGAAGTAGTTTTATTCTTCACCGGAAGTACATCCATACTTGAAAAGAAGGAAGTAGGCTTATACTTAACAGGAAGTAGAACTATTCTTCACAGGAAGTATTTTCATTCTTCACAGGAAGTAGATTCATACTTGAAATGAAGGAAGTAGGCTTATACTTAACAGGAAGTAGTGCTATTTTTCACAGGAAGTAGTTTTATTCTTCACTGGAAAGTAAATCCATACTTGAAAAGAAGGAAGTAGGCTTATACTTCACAGGAAGTAGAACTATTATTCACAGGAAGTAATTGTATTCTTCACAGGAAGTAGTTTTATTCTTCACAGGAAGTACATTCATACTTGAAAGGAAGGAAGTAGGATTATACGTCACAGGAAGTAGAGCTATTCTTCACAGGAAGTAGTTTTATTCTTCACAGGAAGTAGATCCATACTTGAAAAGAAGGAAGTAGGCTTATACTTAACAGGAAGTAGAGCTATTCTTCACAGGAAGTAGTTTTATTCTTCACAGGAAGTAGATCCATACTTGAAAGGAAGGAAGTAGGCGTATGCGCCACAGGAAGTAGAGCTATTCTTCACAGGAAGTAGTTTTATTCTTCACAGGAAGTACATCCATACTTGAAAGGAAGGAAGTAGGCTTATACTTATCAGGAAGTAGATGTATTCTTCACAGGAAGTATTACCATACTTGAAAGGAAGGAAGTAGGCTTTTACTTAACAGGAAGTAGAGCTATTCTTCACAGGAAGTAGCTTTATTCTTCACAGGAAGTAGATTCATACTTGAAAGGAAGGAAGTAGGCTTATACTTAACAAGAAGTAGAGCTATTCTTCACAGGAAGTAGTTTTATTCTTCACAGGAAGTAGATTCATACTTGAAAGGAAGGAAGTAGGCTTATACTTAACAGGAAGTAGAGCTATTCTTCACAGGAAGTAGTTTTATTCTTCACAGGAAGTACATCCATACTTGGAAGGAAGGAAGTAGGATTATACGTCACAGGAAGTAGAGCTATTCTTCACAGGAAGTAGTTTTATTCTTCACAGGAAGTAGATCCATACTTGAAAAGAAGGAAGTAGGCTTATACTTAACAGGAAGTAGAGCTATTCTTCACAGGAAGTAGTTTTATTCTTCACAGGAAGTAGATCCATACTTGAAAGGAAGGAAGTAGGCGTATGCGCCACAGGAAGTAGAGCTATTCTTCACAGGAAGTAGTTTTATTCTTCACAGGAAGTACATCCATACTTGAAAGGAAGGAAGTAGGCTTATACTTATCAGGAAGTAGATGTATTCTTCACAGGAAGTATTACCATACTTGAAAGGAAGGAAGTAGGCTTTTACTTAACAGGAAGTAGAGCTATTCTTCACAGGAAGTAGCTTTATTCTTCACAGGAAGTAGATTAATACTTGAAAGGAAGGAAGTAGGCTTATACTTAACAAGAAGTAGAGCTATTCTTCACAGGAAGTAGTTTTATTCTTCACAGGAAGTAGATTCATACTTGAAAGGAAGGAAGTAGGCTTATACTTAACAGGAAGTAGAGCTATTCTTCACAGGAAGTAGTTTTATTCTTCACAGGAAGTACATCCATACTTGGAAGGAAGGAAGTAGGCTTATACTTAACAGGAAGTAGAGCTATTCTTCACAGGAAGTAGAGCTATTATTCCCAGGAAGTAATTTTATTCTTCACAGGAAGTAGTTTTTTTCTTCACAGGAAGTAGATCCATACTTGAAAGGAAGGAAGTAGGCTTATACTTAACAGGAAGTAGAGCTATTCTTCACAGGAAGTAGAGCTATTATTCACAGGAAGTAATTTTATTCTTCACAGGAAGTAGTTTTTTTCTTCACCGGAAGTACATCCATACTTGAAAGGAAGGAAGTAGGCTTATACTTCAGAGGAAGTAGAGCTATTATTCACAGGAAGTAGTTTTATTCTTCACCGGAAGTACATCCATACTTGAAAAGAAGGAAGTAGGCTTATACTTAACAGGAAGTAGAACTATTCTTCACAGGAAGTATTTTCATTCTTCACAGGAAGTAGATTCATACTTGAAATGAAGGAAGTAGGCTTATACTTAACAGGAAGTAGTGCTATTTTTCACAGGAAGTAGTTTTATTCTTCACTGGAAAGTAAATCCATACTTGAAAAGAAGGAAGTAGGCTTATACTTCACAGGAAGTAGAACTATTATTCACAGGAAGTAATTGTATTCTTCACAGGAAGTAGTTTTATTCTTCACAGGAAGTACATTCATACTTGAAAGGAAGGAAGTAGGATTATACGTCACAGGAAGTAGAGCTATTCTTCACAGGAAGTAGTTTTATTCTTCACAGGAAGTAGATCCATACTTGAAAAGAAGGAAGTAGGCTTATACTTAACAGGAAGTAGAGCTATTCTTCACAGGAAGTAGTTTTATTCTTCACAGGAAGTAGATCCATACTTGAAAGGAAGGAAGTAGGCGTATGCGCCACAGGAAGTAGAGCTATTCTTCACAGGAAGTAGTTTTATTCTTCACAGGAAGTACATCCATACTTGAAAGGAAGGAAGTAGGCTTATACTTATCAGGAAGTAGATGTATTCTTCACAGGAAGTATTACCATACTTGAAAGGAAGGAAGTAGGCTTTTACTTAACAGGAAGTAGAGCTATTCTTCACAGGAAGTAGCTTTATTCTTCACAGGAAGTAGATTCATACTTGAAAGGAAGGAAGTAGGCTTATACTTAACAAGAAGTAGAGCTATTCTTCACAGGAAGTAGTTTTATTCTTCACAGGAAGTAGATTCATACTTGAAAGGAAGGAAGTAGGCTTATACTTAACAGGAAGTAGAGCTATTCTTCACAGGAAGTAGTTTTATTCTTCACAGGAAGTACATCCATACTTGGAAGGAAGGAAGTAGGCTTATACTTAACAGGAAGTAGAGCTATTCTTCACAGGAAGTAGAGCTATTATTCCCAGGAAGTAATTTTATTCTTCACAGGAAGTAGTTTTTTTCTTCACAGGAAGTAGATCCATACTTGAAAGGAAGGAAGTAGGCTTATACTTAACAGGAAGTAGAGCTATTCTTCACAGGAAGTAGAGCTATTATTCACAGGAAGTAATTTTATTCTTCACAGGAAGTAGTTTTTTTCTTCACCGGAAGTACATCCATACTTGAAAAGAAGGAAGTAGGCTTATACTTAACAGGAAGTAGAACTATTCTTCACAGGAAGTATTTTCATTCTTCACAGGAAGTAGATTCATACTTGAAATGAAGGAAGTAGGCTTATACTTAACAGGAAGTAGAGCTATTTTTCACAGGAAGTAGTTTTATTCTTCACAGGAAGTACATCCATACTTGAAAGGAAGGTAGTAGGCTTATACTTAACAGGAAGTAGAGCTATTCTTCACAGGAAGTAGTTTTATTCTTCACAGGAAGTACATCCATACTTGAAAGGAAGGAAGTAGGCTTATACTTAACAGGAAGTAGAGCTATTCTTCACAGGAAGTAGTTTTATTCTTCACTGGAAGTACATCCATACTTGAAAGGAAGGAAATAGGCTTATACTTAACAGGAAGTAGAGCTATTCTTCACAGGAAGTAGTTTTATTCTTAACAGGAAGTAGATCCATACTTGATAGGAAGGAAGTATTCTTCACAGGAAGTAGTTGTATTCTTCACAGAAAGTATATTTATTCTTCACAGGAAGTAGTTGTATTCTTCACAGGAAGTAGATCCATACTAGAAAGGAAGGAAGTAGGTTTATACTTAACAGGAAGTAGAGCTATTCTTCACAGGAAGTATATTTATTCTTCACAGGAAGTAGAGCTATTCTTCACAGGAAGTAGATCCATACTTGAAAGGAAGGAAGTAGGCTCATACTTAACAGGAAGTAGAGCTATTCTTCACAGGAAGTAGTTATATTCTTCACAGGAAGTAGATCCATACTTGAAAGGAAGGAAGTAGGCTTATACTTAACAGGAAGTAGAGCTTTTCTTCACAGGAAGTAGTTGTATTCTTCACAAGAAGTACATCCATACTAGAAAGGAAGGAAGTAGGCTTATACTTAACAGGAAGTAGAGCTATTCTTCACAGGAAGTAGTTTTATTCTTCACAAGAAGTACATCCATACTTGAAAGGAAGGAAGTAGGCTTACACTTAACAGGAAGTAGAGCTATTTTTCACAGGAAGTAGTTTTATTCTTCACTGGAAAGTAGATCCATACTTGAAAAGAAGGAAGTAGGCTTATACTTCACAGGAAGTAGAACTATTATTCACAGGAAGTAATTGTATTCTTCACAGGAAGTAGTTTTATTCTTCACCGGAAATACATCCATACTTGAAAGGAAGGAAGTAGGCTTATACGTCACAGGAAGTAGAGCTATTCTTCACAGGAAGTAGTTTTATTCTTCACAGGAAGTAGATCCATACTTGAAAGGAAGGAAGTAGGCTTATACTTAACAGGAAGTAGAGCTATTCTTCACAGGAAGAAGTTTTATTCTTCACAGGAAGTAGATCCATACTTGAAAGGAAGGAAGTAGGCTTATACTTAACAGGAAGTAGAGCTATTATTCACAGGAAGTAGATCCATACTTGAAAGGAAGGAAGTAGGCTTATACGTCACAGGAAGTAGAGCTATTCTTCACAGGAAGTAGTTGCATTCTTCACAGGAAGTACATCCATACTTGAAAGGAAGGAAGTAGGCTTATACTTAACAGGAAGTAGAGCTATTCTTCACAGGAAGTAGTTTTATTCTTCACAGGAAGTAGATCCATACTTGAAAGGAAGGAAGTATTCTTCCCAGGAAGTAGTTGTATTCTTCACAGGAAGTAGATCCATACTTGAAAGGAAGGAAGTAGGCTTATACTTCCCAGGAAGTAGAGCTATTCTTCACAGGAAGTATATTTATTCTTCACAGGAAGTACATCCATACTTGAAAGGAAGGAAGTAGGCTTATACGTCACAGGAAGTAGATGCATTCTTCACAGGAAGTACATCCATACTTGAAAGGAAGGAAGTAGGCTCATACTTCACAGGAAGTAGAGCTATTCTTCACAGGAAGTAGTTTTACTCTTCACTGGAAAGTAGATCCATACTTGAAAAGAAGGAAGTAGGCTTATACTTCACAGGAAGTAGAGCTATTCTTCACAGGAAGTAGCTTTATTCTTCACAGGAAGTAGATTCATACTTGAAAGGAAGGAAGTAGGCTTATACTTAACAAGAAGTAGAGCTATTCTTCACAGGAAGTAGTTTTATTCTTCACAGGAAGTAGATTCATACTTGAAAGGAAGGAAGTAGGCTTATACTTAACAGGAAGTAGAGCTATTCTTCACAGGAAGTAGTTTTATTCTTCACAGGAAGTACATCCATACTTGGAAGGAAGGAAGTAGGCTTATACTTAACAGGAAGTAGAGCTATTCTTCACAGGAAGTAGAGCTATTATTCCCAGGAAGTAATTTTATTCTTCACAGGAAGTAGTTTTTTTCTTCACAGGAAGTAGATCCATACTTGAAAGGAAGGAAGTAGGCTTATACTTAACAGGAAGTAGAGCTATTCTTCACAGGAAGTAGAGCTATTATTCACAGGAAGTAATTTTATTCTTCACAGGAAGTAGTTTTTTTCTTCACCGGAAGTACATCCATACTTGAAAAGAAGGAAGTAGGCTTATACTTAACAGGAAGTAGAACTATTCTTCACAGGAAGTATTTTCATTCTTCACAGGAAGTAGATTCATACTTGAAATGAAGGAAGTAGGCTTATACTTAACAGGAAGTAGAGCTATTTTTCACAGGAAGTAGTTTTATTCTTCACAGGAAGTACATCCATACTTGAAAGGAAGGTAGTAGGCTTATACTTAACAGGAAGTAGAGCTATTCTTCACAGGAAGTAGTTTTATTCTTCACAGGAAGTACATCCATACTTGAAAGGAAGGAAGTAGGCTTATACTTAACAGGAAGTAGAGCTATTCTTCACAGGAAGTAGTTTTATTCTTCACTGGAAGTACATCCATACTTGAAAGGAAGGAAATAGGCTTATACTTAACAGGAAGTAGAGCTATTCTTCACAGGAAGTAGTTTTATTCTTAACAGGAAGTAGATCCATACTTGATAGGAAGGAAGTATTCTTCACAGGAAGTAGTTGTATTCTTCACAGAAAGTATATTTATTCTTCACAGGAAGTAGTTGTATTCTTCACAGGAAGTAGATCCATACTAGAAAGGAAGGAAGTAGGTTTATACTTAACAGGAAGTAGAGCTATTCTTCACAGGAAGTATATTTATTCTTCACAGGAAGTAGAGCTATTCTTCACAGGAAGTAGATCCATACTTGAAAGGAAGGAAGTAGGCTCATACTTAACAGGAAGTAGAGCTATTCTTCACAGGAAGTAGTTATATTCTTCACAGGAAGTAGATCCATACTTGAAAGGAAGGAAGTAGGCTTATACTTAACAGGAAGTAGAGCTTTTCTTCACAGGAAGTAGTTGTATTCTTCACAAGAAGTACATCCATACTAGAAAGGAAGGAAGTAGGCTTATACTTAACAGGAAGTAGAGCTATTCTTCACAGGAAGTAGTTTTATTCTTCACAAGAAGTACATCCATACTTGAAAGGAAGGAAGTAGGCTTACACTTAACAGGAAGTAGAGCTATTTTTCACAGGAAGTAGTTTTATTCTTCACTGGAAAGTAGATCCATACTTGAAAAGAAGGAAGTAGGCTTATACTTCACAGGAAGTAGAACTATTATTCACAGGAAGTAATTGTATTCTTCACAGGAAGTAGTTTTATTCTTCACCGGAAATACATCCATACTTGAAAGGAAGGAAGTAGGCTTATACGTCACAGGAAGTAGAGCTATTCTTCACAGGAAGTAGTTTTATTCTTCACAGGAAGTAGATCCATACTTGAAAGGAAGGAAGTAGGCTTATACTTAACAGGAAGTAGAGCTATTCTTCACAGGAAGAAGTTTTATTCTTCACAGGAAGTAGATCCATACTTGAAAGGAAGGAAGTAGGCTTATACTTAACAGGAAGTAGAGCTATTATTCACAGGAAGTAGATCCATACTTGAAAGGAAGGAAGTAGGCTTATACGTCACAGGAAGTAGAGCTATTCTTCACAGGAAGTAGTTGCATTCTTCACAGGAAGTACATCCATACTTGAAAGGAAGGAAGTAGGCTTATACTTAACAGGAAGTAGAGCTATTCTTCACAGGAAGTAGTTTTATTCTTCACAGGAAGTAGATCCATACTTGAAAGGAAGGAAGTATTCTTCCCAGGAAGTAGTTGTATTCTTCACAGGAAGTAGATCCATACTTGAAAGGAAGGAAGTAGGCTTATACTTCACAGGAAGTAGAGCTATTCTTCACAGGAAGTATATTTATTCTTCACAGGAAGTACATCCATACTTGAAAGGAAGGAAGTAGGCTTATACGTCACAGGAAGTAGATGCATTCTTCACAGGAAGTACATCCATACTTGAAAGGAAGGAAGTAGGCTCATACTTCACAGGAAGTAGAGCTATTCTTCACAGGAAGTAGTTTTACTCTTCACTGGAAAGTAGATCCATACTTGAAAAGAAGGAAGTAGGCTTATACTTCACAGGAAGTAGAACTATTATTCACAGGAAGTAATTTTATTCTTCACAGGAAGTAGTTTTATTCTTCACAGGAAGTAGATCCATACTTGAAAGGAAGGAAGTAGGCTTATACTTAACAGGAAGTAGAGCTATTCTTCACAGGATGTAGTTTTATTTTTCACAGGAAGTACATCCATACTTGAAAGGCAGGAAGTAGGCTTATACTTAACAGGAAGTAGAGCTATTCTTCACAGGAAGTAGTTTTATTCTTCACATGAAGTAGATCCATACTCGAAAGGAAGGAAGTAGGCTTATACTTAACAGGAAGTAGAGCTATTCTTCACAGGAAGTAGTTTTATTCTTCACAGGAAGTAGATCCATACTTGAAAGAAAGGAAATAGGCTTATACTTAACAGGAAGTAGAGCTATTTTTCACAGGAAGTAGTTTTATTCTTCACTGGAAGTAGATCCATACTTGAAAGGAAGGAAGTAGGCTTATACTTCACAGGAAGTAGAACTATTATTCACAGGAAGTAATTTTATTCTTCACAGGAAGTAGTTTTATTCTTCACAGGAAGTACATCCATACTTGAAAGGAAGGAAGTAGGCTTATGCGTCACAGGAAGTAGAGCTATTCTTCACAGGAAGTAGTTTTATTCTTCACAGGAAGTACATACATACTTGAAAGGAAGGAAGTAGGCTTATGCGTCACAGGAAGTAGAGCTATTCTTCACAGGAAGTAGTTTTATTCTTCACAGGAAGTACATCCATACTTGAAAGGAAGGAAGTAGGCTTATACTTATCAGGAAGTAGAGCTATTCTTCACAGGAAGTAGTTTTATTCTTCACATGAAGTACATCCATACTTGAAAGGAAGGAAGTAGGCTTATACGTCACAGGAAGTAGATGTATTCTTCACAGGAAGTATATCCATACTTGAAAGGAAGGAAGTAGGCTTTTCCTTAACAGGAAGTAGAGCCATTCTTCACAGGAAGTAGATCCATTCCTGAAAGGAAGGAAGTAGGCTTACACTTAACAGGAAGTAGAGCTATTCTTCCCAGGAAGTAGTTTTATTCTTCACAGGAAGTAGATCCATACTTGAAAGGAAGGAAGTATTCTTCACAGGAAGTAGATCCATACTTGAAAGGAAGGAAGTAGGCTCATACTTAACAGGAAGTAGAGCTAATCTTCACAGGAAGTAGTTGTATTCTTCACAGGAAGTAGATCCATACTTGAAAGGAAGGAAGTAGGCTTATACTTAACAGGAAGTAGAGCTATTCTTCACAGGAAGTAGTTGCATTCTTCACAGGAAGTACATCCATACTTGAAAGGAAGGAAGTAGGCTTATACTTAACAGGAAGTAGAGCTATTCTTCACAGGAAGTAGTTGCATTCTTCACAGGAAGTACATCCATACTTGAAAGGAAGGAAGTAGGCTTATACTTAACAGGAAGTAGAGCTATTCTTCACAGGAAGTAGTTTTATTCTTCACAGGAAATACATCCATACTTGAAAGGAAGGAAGTAGGCGTATACTTCACAGGAAGTAGAGCTATTCTTCACAGGAAGGAAGTAGGCGTATACTTCACAGGAAGTAGAGCTATTCTTCACAGGAAGTAGTTTTATTCTTCACAGGAAGTACATCCATACTTGAAAGGAAGGAAGTAGGCTTATACGTCACAGGAAGTAGATGCATTCTTCACAGGAAGTAGATCCATACTTGAAAGGAAGGAAGTAGGCTTATACTTCACAGGAAGTAGAGCTATTCTTCACAGGAAGTAGTTTTATTCTTCACAGGAAGTACATCCATACTTGAAAGGAAGGAAGTAGGCTTATACTTAACAGGAAGTAGAGCTATTCTTCACAGGAAGTAATTTTATTCTTGACAGGAAGTACATTCATACTTCAAACAAAGGAAGCAGATGTATACTTTACTGGAAGGAAGTAGATTTATACTTCAAAGGGAGTATGCAGATTTATACTTCACAGGAAGTAGATTTATACTTCACAGGAAGTAGATGTGTACTCCACAGGAAGTAAATGTACACTTCACAGGAAGTAAATGTATACTACACAGGAAGTAGATGTGTACTTCACAGGAAGTAGAAGTGTACTTCACAGGAAGTAGAAGTGTACTTCACAGGAAGTAGATGTGTACTTCACAGGAATTAGATGTGTATGTCACAGGAAGTAGAAGTGTACTTCACAGGAAGTAGATTTATACTTCACAGGAAGTAGATGTGTACTCCACAGGAAGTAAATGTACACTTCACAGGAAGTAAATGTATACTACACAGGAAGTAGATGTGTACTTCACAGGAAGTAGAAGTGTACTTCACAGGAAGTAGAAGTGTACTTCACAGGAAGTAGATGTGTACGTCACAGGAAGTAAATGTGTACGTCACAGGAAGTAGAAGTGTACTTCACAGGAAGTAGATGTGCACTTTACAGGAAGTAGATGTGTACTTCACAGGAAGTAGATGTGTACTTCACAGGAAGTAGATGTGTACTTCACAGGAAGTAGATGTGTACTTCACAGGAAGTAAATGTCTACTTCACAGGAAGTAAATGTATACTTCACAGGAAATAGATGTGTACTTCACAGGAAGTAGAAGTGTACTTCACAGGAAGTAGATGTGTACTTCACAGGGAGTAAATGTATACTTCACAGGAAGTAGATGTGTACTTCACAGGAAGTAGATGTGTACTTCACAGGAAGTAGATGTGTACGTCACAGGAAGTAGATGTGCACGTCACAGGAAGTAGATGTGTACTTCACAGGAAGTAAATGTGTACTTCACAGGGAGTAGATGTGTACTTCACAGGAAGTAAATGTTTACTTCACAGGAAGTAAATGTATACTTCACAGGAAGTAGAGGTGTACTTCACAGGAAGTAGATGTGTACTTCACAGGAAGTAGATGTGTACGTCACAGGAAGTAGATGTGCACGTCACAGGAAGTAGATGTGTACTTCACAGGAAGTAAATGTGTACTTCACAGGGAGTAGATGTGTACTTCACAGGAAGTAAATGTTTACTTCACAGGAAGTAAATGTATACTTCACAGGAAGTAGAAGTGTACTTCACAGGAAGGAAATCTGTTATTCACAGGAAGTAGATGTGTACTTTACAGGAAGTAGATGTGTACTTCACAGGAAGTAAATGTATACTTCACAGGAAGTAGATGTGTACTTTATAGGAAGTAGATATGTACTTCACAGGAAGTAGATGTGTACTTCACAGGAAGTAGATGTGTACTTCACAGGAAGTAGATCCATACTTGAAAGGAAGGAAGTAGGCTCATACTTAACAGGAAGTAGAGCTAATCTTCACAGGAAGTAGTTGTATTCTTCACAGGAAGTAGATCCATACTTGAAAGGAAGGAAGTAGGCTTATACTTAACAGGAAGTAGAGCTATTCTTCACAGGAAGTAGTTGCATTCTTCACAGGAAGTACATCCATACTTGAAAGGAAGGAAGTAGGCTTATACTTAACAGGAAGTAGAGCTATTCTTCACAGGAAGTAGTTGCATTCTTCACAGGAAGTACATCCATACTTGAAAGGAAGGAAGTAGGCTTATACTTAACAGGAAGTAGAGCTATTCTTCACAGGAAGTAGTTTTATTCTTCACAGGAAATACATCCATACTTGAAAGGAAGGAAGTAGGCGTATACTTCACAGGAAGTAGAGCTATTCTTCACAGGAAGGAAGTAGGCGTATACTTCACAGGAAGTAGAGCTATTCTTCACAGGAAGTAGTTTTATTCTTCACAGGAAGTACATCCATACTTGAAAGGAAGGAAGTAGGCTTATACGTCACAGGAAGTAGATGCATTCTTCACAGGAAGTAGATCCATACTTGAAAGGAAGGAAGTAGGCTTATACTTCACAGGAAGTAGAGCTATTCTTCACAGGAAGTAGTTTTATTCTTCACAGGAAGTACATCCATACTTGAAAGGAAGGAAGTAGGCTTATACTTAACAGGAAGTAGAGCTATTCTTCACAGGAAGTAATTTTATTCTTGACAGGAAGTACATTCATACTTCAAACAAAGGAAGCAGATGTATACTTTACTGGAAGGAAGTAGATTTATACTTCAAAGGGAGTATGCAGATTTATACTTCACAGGAAGTAGATTTATACTTCACAGGAAGTAGATGTGTACTCCACAGGAAGTAAATGTACACTTCACAGGAAGTAAATGTATACTACACAGGAAGTAGATGTGTACTTCACAGGAAGTAGAAGTGTACTTCACAGGAAGTAGAAGTGTACTTCACAGGAAGTAGATGTGTACTTCACAGGAATTAGATGTGTATGTCACAGGAAGTAGAAGTGTACTTCACAGGAAGTAGATTTATACTTCACAGGAAGTAGATGTGTACTCCACAGGAAGTAAATGTACACTTCACAGGAAGTAAATGTATACTACACAGGAAGTAGATGTGTACTTCACAGGAAGTAGAAGTGTACTTCACAGGAAGTAGAAGTGTACTTCACAGGAAGTAGATGTGTACGTCACAGGAAGTAAATGTGTACGTCACAGGAAGTAGAAGTGTACTTCACAGGATGTAGATGTGCACTTTACAGGAAGTAGATGTGTACTTCACAGGAAGTAGATGTGTACTTCACAGGAAGTAGATGTGTACTTCACAGGAAGTAGATGTGTACTTCACAGGAAGTAAATGTCTACTTCACAGGAAGTAAATGTATACTTCACAGGAAATAGATGTGTACTTCACAGGAAGTAGAAGTGTACTTCACAGGAAGTAGATGTGTACTTCACAGGGAGTAAATGTATACTTCACAGGAAGTAGATGTGTACTTCACAGGAAGTAGATGTGTACTTCACAGGAAGTAGATGTGTACGTCACAGGAAGTAGATGTGCACGTCACAGGAAGTAGATGTGTACTTCACAGGAAGTAAATGTGTACTTCACAGGGAGTAGATGTGTACTTCACAGGAAGTAAATGTTTACTTCACAGGAAGTAAATGTATACTTCACAGGAAGTAGAGGTGTACTTCACAGGAAGTAGATGTGTACTTCACAGGAAGTAGATGTGTACGTCACAGGAAGTAGATGTGCACGTCACAGGAAGTAGATGTGTACTTCACAGGAAGTAAATGTGTACTTCACAGGGAGTAGATGTGTACTTCACAGGAAGTAAATGTTTACTTCACAGGAAGTAAATGTATACTTCACAGGAAGTAGAAGTGTACTTCACAGGAAGGAAATCTGTTATTCACAGGAAGTAGATGTGTACTTTACAGGAAGTAGATGTGTACTTCACAGGAAGTAAATGTATACTTCACAGGAAGTAGATGTGTACTTTATAGGAAGTAGATATGTACTTCACAGGAAGTAGATGTGTACTTCACAGGAAGTAGATGTGTACTTCACAGGAAGTAGATGTGTACTTCACAGGAAGTAAATGTATACTTCACAGGAAGTAGATGTGTACTTCACAGGAAGTAGAAGTGTACTCCACAGGAAGTAAATGCATACTTCACAGGAAGTAAATGTATACTTCACAGGAAGTAAATGTATACTTCACAGGAAGCAGATGTGTACTTCACAGGAAGTAGAAGTGTACTTCACAGGAAGTAGATGTGTACTTCACAGGAAGTAGATGTGTACTTCACAGGAAGTAGATGTGTACTTCACAGGAAGTAGAAGTGTACTTCACAGGAAGTAGATGTGTACTTCACAGGAAGTAGATGTGTACTTCACAGGAAGTAGATTTATACTTCACAGGAAGTAGAAGTGTACTTCACAGGAAGTAGATGTATACTTCACAGGAAGTAGAAGTGTACTTCACAGGAAGTAGAAGTGTACTTCACATGAAGTAGAAGTGTACTTCACAGGAAGTAGATGTGTACTTAACAGGAAGTAGATGTGTACTTCACAGGAAGTAGATGTGTACGTCACAGGAAGTAGAAGTGTACTTCACAGGAAGTAGAAGTGTACTTCACAGGAAGTAGAAGTGTACTTCACAGGAAGTAGATGTGTACTTAACAGGAAGTAGATGTGTACTTCACAGGAAGTAGATGTGTACTTCACAGGAAGTAGAAGTGTACTTCACAGGAAGTAGATGTGTACGTCACAGGAAGTAGATGTGTACGTCACAGGAAGTAAATGTGTACGTCACAGGAAGTAGAAGTGTACTTCACAGGAAGTAGATGTGCACTTTACAGGAAGTAGATGTGTACTTCACAGGAAGTAGATGTGTACTTCACAGGAAGTAGATGTGTACTTCACAGGAAGTAGATGTGTACTTCACAGGAAGTAAATGTCTACTTCACAGGAAGTAAATGTATACTTCACAGGAAATAGATGTGTACTTCACAGGAAGTAGAAGTGTACTTCACAGGAAGTAGATGTGTACTTCACAGGGAGTAAATGTATACTTCACAGGAAGTAGATGTGTACTTCACAGGAAGTAGATGTGTACTTCACAGGAAGTAGATGTGTACGTCACAGGAAGTAGATGTGCACGTCACAGGAAGTAGATGTGTACTTCACAGGAAGTAAATGTGTACTTCACAGGGAGTAGATGTGTACTTCACAGGAAGTAAATGTTTACTTCACAGGAAGTAAATGTATACTTCACAGGAAGTAGAGGTGTACTTCACAGGAAGTAGATGTGTACTTCACAGGAAGTAGATGTGTACGTCACAGGAAGTAGATGTGCACGTCACAGGAAGTAGATGTGTACTTCACAGGAAGTAAATGTGTACTTCACAGGGAGTAGATGTGTACTTCACAGGAAGTAAATGTTTACTTCACAGGAAGTAAATGTATACTTCACAGGAAGTAGAAGTGTACTTCACAGGAAGGAAATCTGTTATTCACAGGAAGTAGATGTGTACTTTACAGGAAGTAGATGTGTACTTCACAGGAAGTAAATGTATACTTCACAGGAAGTAGATGTGTACTTTATAGGAAGTAGATATGTACTTCACAGGAAGTAGATGTGTACTTCACAGGAAGTAGATGTGTACTTCACAGGAAGTAGATGTGTACTTCACAGGAAGTAAATGTATACTTCACAGGAAGTAGATGTGTACTTCACAGGAAGTAGAAGTGTACTCCACAGGAAGTAAATGCATACTTCACAGGAAGTAAATGTATACTTCACAGGAAGTAAATGTATACTTCACAGGAAGCAGATGTGTACTTCACAGGAAGTAGAAGTGTACTTCACAGGAAGTAGATGTGTACTTCACAGGAAGTAGATGTGTACTTCACAGGAAGTAGATGTGTACTTCACAGGAAGTAGAAGTGTACTTCACAGGAAGTAGATGTGTACTTCACAGGAAGTAGATGTGTACTTCACAGGAAGTAGATTTATACTTCACAGGAAGTAGAAGTGTACTTCACAGGAAGTAGATGTATACTTCACAGGAAGTAGAAGTGTACTTCACAGGAAGTAGAAGTGTACTTCACATGAAGTAGAAGTGTACTTCACAGGAAGTAGATGTGTACTTAACAGGAAGTAGATGTGTACTTTACAGGAAGTAGATGTGTACGTCACAGGAAGTAGAAGTGTACTTCACAGGAAGTAGAAGTGTACTTCACAGGAAGTAGAAGTGTACTTCACAGGAAGTAGATGTGTACTTAACAGGAAGTAGATGTGTACTTCACAGGAAGTAGATGTGTACTTCACAGGAAGTAGAAGTGTACTTCACAGGAAGTAGATGTGTACGTCACAGGAAGTAGATCCCAGTGTGTGACGATGCTGAGGCTAGTGATGATGTCATCAAAGTGTGTCGTGTCCAGCAACAAGACATCAGATAGCCGCCACACAAGCAGGCGCTAATCGGCGCGGCGAAGGCCCGACACCATTTAGGGCGGAGAGAGAAGGCAGGATGGCCTTCAGCCTCGCCGCCACGTCTCCATTTACTTACATTTCTCAAATACCACGCCGTCACGCTCATTTGCATCCCCGCGCAGCCTGCACTCACCTCGCCAAATAGACGCCGGCGCAAATAAATAGAGGACAGAAAATGCCGGAACCTCTACACCTTCACCCCATCACGCCTCCGCTGAAGACGTGTGTGTGTGTGTGTGTGTGTGTGTGTGTGTGTGTGTGTGTGTGTGTGTGTGTGTGTGTGTGTGTGTGTGTGTGTGTGTGTGTGTGTGTGTGTGTGACGCCAATCAGCTGCAACACAACACTTCCTCCACGTGTGAGTGAGCTTTCTGCTGAGGTTTAGTGATGCGATCTTCAGGACTAGAATAAAACAAGTAAAACAACATCAGCCTGCTCCTCACTGCTCCTCAACATTTAGCGTTTGCTAATATGAACGTGCTAATAAACATTAAACGTTAGCGCAGCCAGTCAACATGCTAATAGACATTTAGTATTAGCCTTGCTAGCTAATAAGCTGATAAACATTTCATATTAGCCTTGCTCGCTAACATGCTAACAAACATTTAACGTTAGCGTAGCCAGTCAATATCGTAATAGACATTTAATATTAGCCTTGCGAGCTAATAAGCTGATAAACATTTCATATTAGCCTTGCTCGCTAACATGCTAACAAATATTAAATGTTAGCATAGCCAGTCAACATGCTAATAGACATTTAATATTAGCCTTGCAAGCTAACATGCTAATAAACATTTAACGTTAGCGTAGCCAGTCATCATGCTAATAGACATTTAATATTAGCCTTGCGAGCTAATAAGCTGATAAACATTTAATACTAGCCTTGCTCACTAACATGCTAACAAACATTAAACGTTAGCGTAACCAGTCATCATGCTAATAGACATTTAATATTAACCTTGCTAGCTAATAAGCTGATAAACATTTCATATTAAGCTTGCTCGCTAACATGCTAACAAATATTAAATGTTAGCGTAGGCAGTCAACATGCTAATAAACATTTAACGTTAGCGTAGGCAGTCAACATGCTGACAGACATTTAATATTAGCCTTGCGAGCTAATAAGCTGATAAACATTTAATTTTAGCCTTGCTCGCTAACATGCTAACAAACATTTAACATTAGCATTGCTAGCCAACATGCTAATAAACATTTAACGTTAGTGCATCCAGTCAACATGCTAATAGACATTAAATATTAGCTTTACGAGCTAATAAGCTGATAAACATTTCATATTAGCCTTGCTCGCTAACATGCTAACAAACATTAAGCGTTAGCGTAGCCAGGCAATATGCTAATAGACATTTAATATTAGCCTTGGAAGCTAACATGCTAATAAATATTTAACGTTAGTGTAGCCAGTCAACATGTTAATAGACACTTAATATTAGCCTTGCTAGCTAATAGGCTGATAAACATTTCATATTAGCCTTGCTCGCTAACATGCTAACAAATATTAAATGTTTGCGTAGCCAGTCAACATGCTAATAGACATTTAATATTAGCCTTGCTAGCTAATAAGCTGATAAACATTTAATATTAGCCTTGCTCGCTAACATGCTAATAAACATTTAACATTAGTGTAGCCAGTCAACATGCTAATAAACATTTAACGTTAGCGTAGGCAGTCAACATGCTAACAGACATTTAATATTAGCCTTGCGAGCTAATAAGCTGATAAACATTCCATATTAGCCTTGCTCGCTAACATGCTAACAAACATTAAACGTTAGCGTAGCCAGTCAATATCGTAATAGACATTTATTATTAGCCTTCCGAGCTAATAAGCTGATAAACATTTAATATTAGCCTTGCGAGCTAACATGCTAATAAATATTAAATGTTAGCGTAGGCAGTCAATATGCTAACAAACATTTAATATTAGCCTTGCGAGCTAATAAGCTGATAAACATTTCATATTATCCTTGCTCGCAAACATGCTAATAAACATTTAACGTTAGCGTAACCAGTCATCATGCTAATAGACATTTAATATTAGCCTTGCGAGCTAATAAGCTGATAAACATTTAATATTAGCCTTGCTCGCTAACATGCTAATAAACATTTAACGTTAGTGTAGCCAGTCAACATGCTAATAGACATTTAATATTAGCCTTGCGAGCTAATAAGCTGATAAAACATTTAATATTAGCCTTGCTCGCTAACATGCTAACAAACATTAAACGTTAGCGTAGCCAGTCAACATGCTAATAGACATTTAATATTAACCTTGCTAGCTAATAAGCTGATAAACATTTCATATTAGCCTTGCCCGCTAACATGCTAATAAACATTTAACGTTAGCGTAACCAGTCATCATGCTAATAGACATTTAATATTAGCCTTGCGAGCTAATAAGTTGATAAACATTTAATATTAGCCTTGCTCGCTAACATGCTAATAAACATTTAACGTTAGTGTAGCCAGTCAACATGCTAATAAACATTTAACGTTAGCGTAGGCAGTCAACATGCTAACAGACATTTAATATTAGCCTTGCGAGCTAATAAGCTGATAAACATTTAATATTAGCCTTGCTAGCTAATAAGCTGATAAATATTTCATATTCGCCTTGCTCGCTAACATGCTAACAAACATTAAAGGTTAGTGTGACTAGTCAACATGCTAACAAACATTAATGGTTAGTGTGACTAGTCAACATGCTAAGAAACATTAAAGGTTAGTGTGACTAGTCAACATGCTAACAAACATTAAAGGTTAGTGTGACTAGTCAACATGCTAACAAACATTAAAGGTTAGTGTGACTAGTCAACATGCTAACAAACATTAAAGGTTAGTGTGGCTAGTCAACATGCTAACAAACATTAAAGGTTAGTGTGACTAGTCAACATGCTAACAAACATTAAAGGTTAGTGTGACTAGTCAACATGCTAACAAACATTAATGGTTAGTGTGACTAGTCAACATGCTAACAAACATTAAAGGTTAGTGTGACTAGTCAACATGCTAACAAACATTAAAGGTTAGTGTGACTAGTCAACATGCTAACAGTTATTAAAGGTTAGTGTGACTAGTCAACATGCTAACAAACATTAAAGGTTAGTGTGACTAGTCAACATGCTAACAGTTATTAAAGGTTAGTGTGACTAGTCAACATGCTAACAGACATTAAAGGTTAGTGTGACTAGTCAACATGCTAACAGTTATTAAAGGTTAGTGTGACTAGTCAACATGCTAACAAACATTAAAGGTTAGTGTGACTAGTCAACATGCTAACAAACATTAAAGGTTAGTGTGACTAGTCAACATGCTAACAGTTATTAAAGGTTAGTGTGACTAGTCAACATGCTAACAGTTATTAAAGGTTAGTGTGACTAGTCAACATGCTAACAGACATTAAAGGTTAGTGTGACTAGTCAACATGCTAACAGTTATTAAAGGTTAGTGTGACTAGTCAACATGCTAACAAACATTAAAGGTTAGTGTGACTAGTCAACATGCTAACAAACATTAAAGGTTAGTGTGACTAGTCAACATGCTAACAGTTATTAAAGGTTAGCGTGGCTAGTCAACATGCTAACAAACATTAAAGGTTAGTGTGACTAGTCAACATGCTAACAAACATTAAAGGTTAGTGTGACTAGTCAACATGCTAACAGTTATTAAAAGTTAGTGTGGCTAGTCAACATGCTAACAAACATTAAAGGTTAGCGTGGCTAGTCAACATGCTAACAAACATTAAAGGTTAGTGTGACTAGTCAACATGCTAACAGTTATTAAAAGTTAGTGTGACTAGTCAACATGCTAACAGTTATTAAAGGTTAGTGTGACTAGTCAACATGCTAACAAACATTAAAGGTTAGTGTGACTAGTCAACATGCTAACAGTTATTAAAAGTTAGTGTGACTAGTCAACATGCTAACAGTTATTAAAGGTTAGTGTGACTAGTCAACATGCTAACAAACATTAAAGGTTAGTGTGACTAGTCAACATGCTAACAAACATTAAAGGTTAGTGTGACTAGTCAACATGCTAACAAACATTAAAGGTTAGTGTGACTAGTCAACATGCTAACAGTTATTAAAGGTTAGTGTGACTAGTCAACATGCTAACAGTTGTTAAAGGTTAGTGTGACTAGTCAACATGCTAACAGTTATTAAAGGTTAGTGTGACTAGTCAACATGCTAACAAACATTAAAAGTTAGTGTGACTAGTCAACATGCTAACAAACATTAAAAGTTAGTGTGACTAGTCAACATGCTAACAAACATTAAAAGTTAGTGTGGCTAGTCAACATGCTAACAAACATTAAAGGTTAGCGTGGCTAGTCAACATGCTAACAAACATTAAAAGTTAGTGTGACTAGTCAACATGCTAACAAACATTAAAAGTTAGTGTGACTAGTCAACATGCTAACAGTTATTAAAAGTTAGTGTGACTAGTCAACATGCTAAATGAGGGCAGCAAAGTGTTTACGTTGTGTGCAAGTGAGGAAGACAAGAGAACATTCCAAGAGTCAAATGTCAAAGTGCTCTTAGGCCGTGTTTGCTAAACACTCGCCGTAATGACTTCAAGTTTAACGAGCGTGGCGCCGACAGAGCGAGTGATGAGGCGGAAAAGAGGCAACAAGTTGAGAAGAAGAAGAAGAAGAAGAAGTTGTGAGTGAAGTGAAGTGGAGACGTCACAAAGAAGATGGAGGAGTTAGCACGCTTGCTACATGCTAGCTCGCTAGTCTCCGCCAACACCACAGGTCATGTGACCAATGTTGACATTCATTCATTTACTCATTCATGTATCCTTCACAGGCTGAAATACTGTAGTACAAGTACTATAAGTTAGTAGTTGTAGTGATATTGTACAAGTAATATAATGTGGTGGTAGTAGTAGTAGTAATATTGTACAAGTAATATAATGTAGTAGTAGTAGTAGTAGTGATATTGTACAAGTAATATAATGTAGTAGCAGTAGTAAAAGTTAAAGTTAAAGTTAAAGTAGCAATGATTGTCACACACACACTAGGTGTGGCGAGATTATTCTCTGCATTTGACCCATCACCCTTGATCACCCCCTGGGAGGTGAGGGGAGCAGTGGGCAGCAGCGGTGGCCGCGCCCGGGAATCATTTTGGTGATTTAACCCCCAATTCCAACCCTTGATGCTGAGTGCCAAGCAGGGAGGTAATGGGTCCCATTTTTATAGTCTTTGGTATGACTCGGCCGGGGTTTGAACTCACAACCTACCGATCTCAGGGCGGACACTCTAACCACTAGGCCACTGAGTAGGTAATAGTTAGTAGTAATAGTAATAGTAATAGTAATAGTAGAGTAGTAATATTGTACAAGTAATATAATGTAGTAGTAGTAGTAGTAGTAATATTGTACAAATTATATAATGTAGTAGTAGTAGTAGTAGTGATACTGTACAAGTAGTAGTAGTAGTAGTAGTAGTAGTAGTAATATTGTACATATAATAGAATGTAGTAGTAGTAGTAGTAGTGATACTGTACAAGTAGTAGTAGTAGTAGTAGTAGTAATATTGTACAAATAATATAATGTAGTAGTAGTAGTAGAAGTGATACTGTACAAGTAATATAATGTAGTAGTAGTAGTAGTAGTAGTAATATTGTACAAATAATATAATGTAGTAGTAGTAGTAGTAGTAACATTGTACAAATAATATAATGTAGTAGTAGTAGAAGTGATACTGTACAAGTAATATAATGTAGTAGTAGTAGTAGTAGTAGTTATATTGTACAAGTAATATAATGTAGTAGTAGTAGTGGTAGTAGTAATATTGTACAAATAATATAATGTAGTAGTAGTAGTAGTAGTAGTGATACTGTACAAGTATTATAATGTAGTAGTAGTAGTAGTGATACTGTACAAGTAATATAATGTAGTAGTAGTAGTAGTAGTAACATTGTACAAATAATATAATATAGTAGTAGTAGTAGAAGTGATACTGTACAAGTAATATAATGTAGTAGTAGTAGTAGTAATATTGTACAAATAATATAATGTAGTAGTAGTAGTAGTAGTAGTAACATTGAACAAATAATATAATGTAGTAGTAGTAGTAGAAGTGATACTGTACAAGTAATATAATGTAGTAGTAGTAGTGATACTGTACAAGTAATATAATGTAGTAGTAGTAGTAGTAGTAGTAATATTGTACAAGTAATATAATGTAGTAGTAGTAGTAGTAGTAATACCGTACAAGTAATATAATGTAGTAGTAGTAGTAGTAGTGATATTGTACAAATAATATAATGTAGTAGTAGTAGTAGTAGTAGTAATATTGTACAAATAATATAATGTAGTAGTAGTAGTAGTGATACTGTACAAGTAATATAATGTAGTAGTAGTAGTAGTAGTAATATTGTACAAATAATATAATGTAGTAGTAGTAGTAGTGATACTGTACAAGTAATATAATGTAGTAGTAGTAGTAGTAGTAGTAATATTGTACAAGTAATATAATGTAGTAGTAGTAGTAGTAGTAATACCGTACAAGTAATATAATGTAGTAGTAGTAGTAGTAGTGATATTGTACAAATAATATAATGTAGTAGTAGTAGTAGTAGTAATATTGTACAAATAATATAATGTAGTAGTAGTAGTAGTGATACTGTACAAGTAATATAATGTAGTAGTAGTTGTAGTTATATTGTACAAATAATATGATGTAGTAGTAGTAGTAGTAGTAGTAGTAATATTGTACAAGTAATATAATGTAGTAGTAGTAGTAGTAGTAGTGATACTGTACAAGTAATATGATGTAGTAGTAGTAGTAGTAGTAGTGATACTGTACAAGTAATATGATGTTGTAGTAGTAGTAGTAGTAGTAATACCGTACAAGTAATATAATGTTGTAGTAGTAGTAGTAGTAGTAGTAGTAGTAATATTGTACAAATAATATAATGTAGTAGTAGTAGTAGTAGTAGTAGTAGTAGTAATATTGTACAAATAATATAATGTAGTAGTAGTGCTATTGTACCAGTAATATAATGTAGTAGACTGAACAACATCAAAAGCTGCCACTGAACAACATCAAAAGCTGGGACTGAACAACATCAAAAGCTGGGACTGAACAACATCAAAAGCTGAGACTGAACAACATCAAAAGCTGAGACTGAACAACATCAAAAGCTGGGACTGAACAACATCAAAAGCTGGGACTGAACAACATCAAAAGCTGGGACTGAACAACATCAAAAGCTGGGACTGAACAACATCAAAAGCTGGGACTGAACAACATCAAAAGTTGGGACTGAACAACATCAAAAGCTGGGACTGAACAACATCAAAAGCTGGGACTGAACAAGATCAAAAGTTGGGACTGAACAACATCAAAAGCTGAGACTGAACAACATCAAAAGCTGGCACTGAACAACATCAAAAGCTGGGACTGAACAAGATCAAAAGTTGGGACTGAACAACATCAAAAGCTGAGACTGAACAACATCAAAAGCTGGCACTGAACAACATCAAAAGCTGGGACTGAACAACATCAAAAGCTGGGACTGAACAACATCAAAAGCTGGGACTGAACAACATCAAAAGCTGGGACTGAACAAGATCAAAAGTTGGGACTGAACAACATCAAAAGCTGAGACTGAACAATATCAAAAGATGGCACTGAACAACATCAAAAACTGAGACTGAACAACATCAAAAGATGGCACTGAACAACATCAAAAGCTGAGACTGAACAACATCAAAAGCTGAGACTGAACAACATCAAAAGCTGGGACTGAACAACATCAGAAGCTGGGACTGAACAACATCAAAAGCTGACACTGAACAACATCAAAAGCTGGGACTGAACAACATCAGAAGCTGGGACTGAACAACATCAGAAGCTGACACTGAACAACATCAAAAGCTGGGACTGAACAACATCAAAAGCGGGCAGTGAACAACATCAAAAGCTGGCACTGAAATGTCACATGTTACTGTACATTACAACATGTCACATGTTACTGTACATTACAACATGTCACATGTTACTGTACATTACAACATGTCACATGTTACTGTACATTACAACATGTTACATGTTACTGTACATTACAACATGTCACATGTTACTGTACATTACAACATGTCACATGTTACTGTACATTACAACATGTCACATGTTACTGTACATTACAACATGTCACATGTTACTGTACATTACAACATGTAACATGTCACATGTTACTGTACATTATAACATGTAACATGTTGCATGTTACTGTACATGACAACATGACAACATGTTGTCATGTTGCATGTTATGGTGTAGTGTATGATGTACATCAGTGGTCCACAACCACCGGGCTGCGTGGATGGATTGGTACGAGGCCGCACAAGAAATGTATTTTTTATTTTTATTTTTATTTTTGATTAAAACAACATAAAAAACACAAGATACACTTACAATTAGTGCAACAACCCAAACAACCTCCCTCCACCATTTACACTCATTGTTCTTTCTTTCTGTTATTAATATTCTGGTAGGTTCCTACATTATATATCAATATACAGCAATACAGTCTGCAGGGATACAGTCCGTAAGCACACATGATTGTATTTGTTTAATGACAAAAAATACTAATAAAATACATATACGTAAAATATATGTAACAGGTAGCAGTGTAGTGTACGTAACAGGTAGTAGTGTAGTGTATGTAACAGTAGTGTATGTAACAGTAGTGTATGTAACAAGTAGTAGTGTAGTGTATGTAACAGTAGTGTATGTAACAGTAGTGTATGTAACTGTAGTGTATGTAACAGGTAGTAGTGTAGTGTATGTAACAGTAGTGTATGTAACAGTAGTGTATGTAACAGGTAGTAGTGTATGTAACAGTAGTGTATGTAACAGCAGTTACATACAGTAGTGTATGTAACAGTAGTGTATGTAACAGGTAGTAGTGTATGTAACAGTAGTGTATGTAACAGTAGTGTATGTAACAGTAGTGTATGTAACAGGTAGTAGTGTAGTGTATGTAACAGTAGTATATGTAACAGTAGTGTGTGTAACAGGTAGTAGTGTAGTGTATGTAACAGTAGTGTATGTAACAGGTAGTAGTGTAGTGTAGTGTATGTAACAGTAGTGTATATAACAGTAGTGTGTAACAGGTAATAGTGTAGTGTATGTAACAGTAGTGTATGTAACAGTAGTGTATGTAACAGCAGTGTATGTAACAGTAGTGTATGTAACAGGTAGTAGTGTAGTGTATGTAACAGTAGTGTATGTAACAGTAGTGTGTAACAGGTAGCAGTGTAGTGTATGTAACAGTAGTGTATGTAACAGGTAGTAGTGTAGTGTATGTAACAGCAGTGTATGTAACAGTAGTGTATGTAACAGCAGTGTATGTAACAGCAGTGTATGTAACAGTAGTGTATGTAACAGGTAGTAGTGTAGTGTATGTAACAGTAGTGTATGTAACAGCAGTGTATGTAACAGCAGTGTATGTAACAGTAGTGTATGTAACAGGTAGTAGTGTAGTGCATGTAACAGCAGTGTATGTAACAGCAGTGTATGTAACAGTAGTGTATGTAACAGCAGTGTATGTAACAGCAGTGTATGTAACAGTAGTGTATGTAACAGGTAGTAGTGTAGTGTATGTAACAGTAGTGTATGTAACAGGTAGTAGTGTAGTGTATGTAACAGTAGTGTATGTAACAGTAGTGTATGTAACAGCAGTGTATGTAACAGTAGTGTATGTAACAGTAGTGTGTAACAGGTAGTAGTGTAGTGTATGTAACAGTAGTGTATGTAACAGGTAGTAGTGTAGTGTATGTAACAGGTAGTAGTGTAGTGTATGTAACAGTAGTGTATGTAACAGTAGTGTATGTAACAGGTAGTAGTGTAGTGTATGTAACAGTAGTGTATGTAACAGGTAGTAGTGTATGTAACAGTAGTGTATGTAACAGGTAGTAGTGTAGTGTATGTAACAGTAGTGTATGTAATAGTAGTGTATGTAACATCAGTGTATGTAACAGGTAGTAGTGTAGTGTATGTAACATCAGTGTATGTAACATGTAGTAGTGTAGTGTATGTAACAGTAGTGTATGTAACAGGTAGTAGTGTAGTGTATGTAACAGTAGTGTATGTAACAGGTAGTAGTGTAGTGTATGTAACAGGTAGTAGTGTAGTGTATGTAACAGTAGTGTATGTAACATGTAGTAGTGTAGTGTATGTAACAGTAGTGTATGTAACAGGTAGTAGTGTAGTGTATGTAACAGTAGTGTATGTAACAGGTAGTAGTGTAGTGTATGTAACAGGTAGTAGTGTAGTGTATGTAACATCAGTGTATGTAACATGTAGTAGTGTAGTGTATGTAACAGTAGTGTATGTAACAGGTAGTAGTGTAGTGTATGTAACAGTAGTGTATGTAACAGGTAGTAGTGTAGTGTATGTAACAGGTAGTAGTGTAGTGTATGTAACAGTAGTGTATGTAACAGTAGTGTATGTAACATGTAGTAGTGTAGTGTATGTAACAGTAGTGTATGTAACAGGTAGTAGTGTAGTGTATGTAACAGTAGTGTATGTAACAGGTAGTAGTGTAGTGTATGTAACAGGTAGTAGTGTAGTGTATGTAACAGTAGTGTATGTAACAGTAGTGTATGTAACAGGTAGTAGTGTAGTGTATGTAACAGTAGTGTATGTAACAGTAGTGTATGTAACAGTAGTGTATGTAACAGGTAGTAGTGTAGTGTATGTAACAGTAGTGTATGTAACAGGTAGTAGTGTAGTGTATGTAACAGTAGTGTATGTAACAGTAGTGTATGTAACAGCAGTGTATGTAACAGTAGTGTATGTAACAGTAGTGTGTAACAGGTAGTAGTGTAGTGTATGTAACAGTAGTGTATGTAACAGGTAGTAGTGTAGTGTATGTAACAGGTAGTAGTGTAGTGTATGTAACAGTAGTGTATGTAACAGTAGTGTATGTAACAGGTAGTAGTGTAGTGTATGTAACAGTAGTGTATGTAACAGGTAGTAGTGTATGTAACAGTAGTGTATGTAACAGGTAGTAGTGTAGTGTATGTAACAGTAGTGTATGTAATAGTAGTGTATGTAACATCAGTGTATGTAACAGGTAGTAGTGTAGTGTATGTAACATCAGTGTATGTAACATGTAGTAGTGTAGTGTATGTAACAGTAGTGTATGTAACAGGTAGTAGTGTAGTGTATGTAACAGTAGTGTATGTAACAGGTAGTAGTGTAGTGTATGTAACAGGTAGTAGTGTAGTGTATGTAACAGTAGTGTATGTAACATGTAGTAGTGTAGTGTATGTAACAGTAGTGTATGTAACAGGTAGTAGTGTAGTGTATGTAACAGTAGTGTATGTAACAGGTAGTAGTGTAGTGTATGTAACAGGTAGTAGTGTAGTGTATGTAACATCAGTGTATGTAACATGTAGTAGTGTAGTGTATGTAACAGTAGTGTATGTAACAGGTAGTAGTGTAGTGTATGTAACAGTAGTGTATGTAACAGGTAGTAGTGTAGTGTATGTAACAGGTAGTAGTGTAGTGTATGTAACAGTAGTGTATGTAACAGTAGTGTATGTAACATGTAGTAGTGTAGTGTATGTAACAGTAGTGTATGTAACAGGTAGTAGTGTAGTGTATGTAACAGTAGTGTATGTAACAGGTAGTAGTGTAGTGTATGTAACAGGTAGTAGTGTAGTGTATGTAACAGTAGTGTATGTAACAGTAGTGTATGTAACAGGTAGTAGTGTAGTGTATGTAACAGTAGTGTATGTAACAGTAGTGTATGTAACAGTAGTGTATGTAACAGGTAGTAGTGTAGTGTATGTAACAGTAGTGTATGTAACAGTAGTGTATGTAACAGGTAGTAGTGTAGTGTATGTAACAGTAGTGTATGTAACAGTAGTGTATGTAACATCAGTGTATGTAACAGGTAGTAGTGTAGTGTATGTAACATCAGTGTATGTAACATGTAGTAGTGTAGTGTATGTAACAGTAGTGTATGTAACAGGTAGTAGTGTAGTGTATGTAACAGTAGTGTATGTAACAGGTAGTAGTGTAGTGTATGTAACAGGTAGTAGTGTAGTGTATGTAACAGTAGTGTATGTAACATGTAGTAGTGTAGTGTATGTAACAGTAGTGTATGTAACAGGTAGTAGTGTAGTGTATGTAACAGTAGTGTATGTAACAGGTAGTAGTGTAGTGTATGTAACAGGTAGTAGTGTAGTGTATGTAACATCAGTGTATGTAACATGTAGTAGTGTAGTGTATGTAACAGTAGTGTATGTAACAGGTAGTAGTGTAGTGTATGTAACAGTAGTGTATGTAACAGGTAGTAGTGTAGTGTATGTAACAGGTAGTAGTGTAGTGTATGTAACAGTAGTGTATGTAACAGTAGTGTATGTAACATGTAGTAGTGTAGTGTATGTAACAGTAGTGTATGTAACAGGTAGTAGTGTAGTGTATGTAACAGTAGTGTATGTAACAGGTAGTAGTGTAGTGTATGTAACAGGTAGTAGTGTAGTGTATGTAACAGTAGTGTATGTAACAGTAGTGTATGTAACAGTAGTGTATGTAACAGTAGTGTATGTAACAGTAGTGTATGTAACAGTAGTGTATGTAACAGGTAGTAGTGTAGTGTATGTAACAGTAGTGTATGTAACAGTAGTGTATGTAACAGGTAGTAGTGTAGTGTATGTAACAGGTAGTAGTGTAGTGTATGTAACAGTAGTGTATGTAACAGTAGTGTATGTAACAGTAGTGTATGTAACAGGTAGTAGTGTAGTGTATGTAACAGTAGTGTATGTAACATGTACAGTAACATGTTACATACATGTAGTAGTATGTAGTACGGGGGGGTGTTGTTGACATTGTGCTCTTTGAAGGTGTTGGAAAGCTGAGCCGGACACGATGTGTTAGCGGCGGCCTGAGGCGTGACATGTATACGTGCAGTAGCTCTTTGAGCGCACACACGCAAGCCGGCAGCGACGCTAACACGCTAGCGCGTAATGTTTGCACGCTAATGCTAGCGCACGTTAGCGTTAGCACGTTGTCACTGGCATGCCGGATTAGGTCAACCCTAACAATTAGCACAGAGGTGGACGATGCAGATGTGCTTCGGCCTTCCACCACACACACACACACACACACACACACACACACACACACACACACACACACACACACTTGCACAAGTACGTGCACACACCTGCCCAGGTGTATCAGGTTGCAGTGTTCGGTAGGTTGACATGTTGGATCTTTTCTTCTCCTCCCCTCAAATTCATCCTGAAACTCTTTTGTTGTCCAACTTTCACACACACACACACACACACACACACACACATACACACACACACACACACACACACACACACACACAAAGTGTCACCTGAGTGGCTGTAATTATTTGCAAAGTGCTAACAGCGTTTCTTCACCTTAGCCACCTTTTATACACCTGTGTGTGTGTGTGTGTGTGTGTGTGTGTGTGTGTGTGTGTGTGTGTGTGTGTGTGTGTGTGTGTGTGTGTGTGTGTGTGTGTGTGTGTGTGTGTGTGTGTGTGTGTGCATGTGTGTGCGTGTGTGTGTGTATGTATGTATGGTGGTGATCCCCGACTGGATCACCACCTTATCGTGGTGGGGCACTTTGCGCGTCTCCATGACCCCTAGAGCTATGTCGGCTGGAGTCTTGTACTCCTGGCAGGGTTACCCAAGCCGAACAGGTCGAAGGGTAGAGTCCAGACTAAGAGTGATCCCGAAGACCTCAACGGTGGAGCAGGCAGAAGGTGGTAGCAGTGAGAAGCACCACAATGGCTGTAAAAGCGGACGAAGGCTAAGGGAGCACACCCTGACAGAAAAGCAAGCTGGTGGCGGCAAGCTTTGAGGCGGTTTCCCAAAAACCTGGATTCCGGCAGCTTCCTGCAGTTGTAAGAAGATGCCGGTCGTCTAGGGTCTCCCTTGCCACTGGAACGATCTTCTTACAATCAAGGTAGTGGCGTTGGGAAAAGCGCACCCCTCATGCCACTCTAAAAACCATCATTGCGCAGGTATCTTCTTTACCTGAGTCTCCGACCTCAAAAGTCTGACGGCGATGGAGCGTCCAGTAACGGGGGCAGGTTTGAATGAGCTGGAAGCTCTTAGCTGGAACTCTACACGTCAGCGGCACAGGACAACGGTCGTTAGCAGCTGGGATTGAGTGGCAGCTGCTTCCGGCAGACTCCTGTGCGTCTGGGCAGCCCCTATTTAGGGACCGCACTGCTCACCCCAATTGGGGAAAGGCCTAGAAAAGGTGGCCTAAAGATTGCCCACTCAGCACAGTACCCGGGCAGGAAACCGCACCTGTCGGGACATTCCATTACGCGGTCGAAATACAAAGATTATACCATTTAGAATTGCAGCATGGAACATAAGGACACTCCTGGATGCCAGTCCGGACAGACCACAGCGCAGAACAGCACTTGTTGCCAGCGAGCTAAAGCGCTACAATGTGGATGTGGCAGCACTCAGTGAGACCCGATTTCTCGAGGAAGGCTCACTCAATGAAGTAGGACAGGGTTATACATTCTTTTGGAAAGGATACCCCATGGGCGGACCACACCTTCACGGAGTTGGTTTTGCAATCAAGAACAGCCTTCTGCTCAAGCTCACAGAATCACCAGTGGGTGTCAGTGAAAGGCTCATGACTCTTCGCATCCCCCTTGCAAAATGCAGACATGTCACTTTGGTAAGTGCCTATGCACCAACTCTGCCATCCAATGATGAAGAGAAGGACTGCTTCTACCAGGCACTCGATGACATCCTCAGTCACATCCCGAGGAGTGACAAAATCATGCTGCTTGGTGATTTTAATGCAAGAGTCGGAAAGAACACGCAAAACTGGAATGGTGTGATCGGCGCCCACGGCATTGGAAAAATCAACCCCAATGGCATGAGACTCCTTAGTCTCTGTGCGGAACACGATCTTACCATCACAAACACCATCTTCCAACAAAAGAACAAATATAAGGCATCCTGGATGCATCCCAGATCCAAACACTGGCACCTGATCGACTATGCGATCGTGAGGAGGGCTGACCTCAAGGACGTGCTCATTACAAGAGCTATGCGAGGGGCAGACTGCTGGACCGACCACCGCATGATTCTGACAAAGGTCAGAATGCATGTTCGGCCCCTAACACGTCACGGTGCACCAAAGAGGAAAGCACTCAACTGTGCCAGACTCTCCAGCAGCGACACCCGTGACAACTTCCGTCGCTCCCTAGCTGAGAAGCTGGCAGACATTGAGTCGCTGATCACCTCAGAGTCTGGGATGGATGAGAAGTGGGCCTCCCTATCCACCATCCTCTTTGACACTGCAGCCCAAGTCATTGGTTTCAAATCCAAGAAACACCAGGACTGGTTTGACCAGAATGCTGGAGAGATCTCCACCCTCCTGTACAGAATGCACAAGGCACACAGAGCCACCCTGAACAACCCACAATCCCAATTCCATAAAAAACAATGGCAAACCCTTCGTTCTGAGGCCCAAACAACTCTCAGAAAACTGCAAGATGAGTGGTGGATCTCAAAGGCCAATGAAATCCAGTCTCACGCTGATAGAAATGATATGCACAGTTTCTATGATGCAGTGAAAACCATCTACGGCCCCAGAAACTGCTCCCTGGCACCTGTTAGATCTGCTGATGGAACATCTTTGATCAAGGATCAGGCTATGATAGTGGAGCGGTGGGCTGAGCATTTTAAAACCGTGCTCAACCAGCCCACCCCAGTGGACCCAACTGTCCTTGCAGAGCTCCCTGAACATCCTAGCTTGCCAGATCTCGACCTCCCCCCAACCTTCAAAGAAATCCTGCATGCAGTCAAAACCCTGAAAAACAATAAATCCCCTGGACCTGACAGCATCCCGGCTGAACTTCTCAAGGAAGGAGGCTACCTCTGTACACGGACACTGCATCTCTACATTTCAGAGGTGTGGAGACGAGAGTGTGTCCCGCAACAGTGGAAAGATGCCAACATTGTGACCATCTACAAGAACAAAGGAGACAAATCCATCTGCTCCAATAGTAGGGGTATCTCTCTGTTGGCCGTTGCTGGAAATGTCCTTGCCAAGGTCATGCTCCGCAGACTCATCCCCGCAATATCAGAACGGGTCACCCCAGAGTCGCAGTGTGTTTTTCGGAAGGACAGGGGGACAGTTGACATGATCTTTGTGACACGTCAGCTCCAAGAGAAATGTCGGGAGCAGCACAAGGACTTGTACATTGCCTTTGTCGACCTTTCAAAGGCATTTGACACAGTGAGCAGGGACCTACTGTGGCAAGTCCTGAAGAGATTTGGGTGTCCACCCAAGTTTCTCACCATCCTTGCACAGTTCCATTCTGGGATGATGGCCCGAGTGGTAGTGGGAAGACACAACTCAGAGCCCTTTGGTGTGAAAACTGGAGTGAGGCAGGGCTGTGTGCTGGCTCCAGTTCTCTTCAACATCTTCCTCGTCTGTGTCACAACACTGCTACGTAGGGGGATGGAGGAGCAGGCTGGAGTTACCATAGACTTCAGGCTTGATGGTAGCCTGTTTAACATCAGGAGGCTACAGGCAACTACCAAACTGACCTCGGAGACCATCATTGAGCTGCAATACGCCGATGACTGTGCCCTGGTTTCCCATACACCAGAGGCTCTGCAAAACATCCTCTCGGCAGCTGTAACTGCATATACCAGAATGGGACTGACGATCAACACCCAGAAGACAGAGGTACTTTGTCAGTCCAGTGCTGACCTCCCA
>NC_084573.2:2087500-2110000 GCF_033978685.3 Nerophis lumbriciformis
GGCGGGAGGAGGGGGGGGGGGGGGGGGGGGGGTAGTGGGCCTGGAACCAGTTTGGTGAGTCTTCCGGCAGGTGTGTAGGATTAGTGTGGACCTGTACCACAACATCAGATTAAGCTCAGCACCTTCAGTTTGTTTTTATCCGACTAAGCTGTGTGGACCTGACACACACACACACACACACACACACACCTGTTGTGGGTCTGTGTACCTACCAGGTCTCTCATTCTACCAGAGTCCCAGTCCACCTGTGAGACAGAATGCCTCCGGCGTGCCCTCGGTCTTCCTCCTTTGCCCCGAACCCCCCACCTGGGAGGCATCAGGACTGTTGGACTGAACCGCCTACCTGGTTGGTGTCCATGTGAAGGAGCAGTTCTAGTCCGAGTTCCTCTTCAGGCCACCTGCCAGTAGGGTCAGAAGGAACTATGTCGGGGTTTTTCCAACCCCGAACCCTGATCCAGTTTTTTGTGCATCTGGCATATCCGAGTTGTGGGTTCAAACATTAAAATACTGTCTCTTTTTAGAGTTAACCACCAGTTATCTTAGTTAAAATCCACTTTGCTTAAGGTTAACTACCATTTAGCTTAGTTAGTCACCAGTTATATTAGAGTTAACCACCAGTTAGCTTAGTTAAAATCCACTTAGTTTAATGTAAACTACCAGTTAGCTTAGTTAGTCACCAGTTATATTAGAGTTAACTACCAGTTAGCTTAGTTAAAATCCACTTAGTTTAATGTTAACTACCAGTTACCTTAGTTAGTCACCAGTTATATTAGAGTTAACCACATGTCATCTTAGAGTTAGCCACCTGTCAGTGTAGAGTTAGCCACCAGTTAGGTTAGAGTTAGCAAATTGTTAGCTTAGAATTAGCCACCAGTTAGGTTAGAGTTAGCAAATTGTTAGCTTAGAATTAGCCACCAGTTAGGTTAGAGTTAGCAAATTGTTAGCTTAGAGTTAGCCACAAGTTAGCTTAGAGTTAGCCACCAGTTAGCTTAGAGTTAGCCACCAGTTAGCTTAGAGATAGCAAACTGTCATCTTAGAGTTAGCCACAAGTTAGCCACAAGTTAGCTCAGAGTTAACCCCCAGTTAGCTTAACGTTAGCCACATTTAAAGGTTGCCATAAAACAGTTAGCATGTTTCAAGTGTTCTGTTCCAGGTTAGCGTTAGCATCTTTAGCCCGCTAGCGCCGCGGCGGCAGAACGAGACGTGTGAGCTAGCATGGCGCTTTTTTTGGACGGGCTGCGACCAACAAAGGCGGCAATAAGGAGGTGAAAGGTCAGGGGCCCTTAAAGCAACACCGGGGCCTCCGACACTTCTCAATGATGGCCGCCTTTCAGCCCGGGCCGCTCCAATTAATGCGGCCAGAAAGACGCTCAATGGCCTCCGCCGGGATCACCTTTTGTCTCTTGGAGCCTTCACTCTTGTCCCAGGGAGCGCTCGTCTTACCCACGACAATGGACAACAACCATGCTGTGACACACACACACACACACACACACACACACACACACACACACACACACACACACACACACACACACACACACTAATTGGCTGGTAGTGCTGACGTTAGCATTAGCCGCTAGCACGGTGCGAAGTATAACAACATGTATTGTGTGTAATCTGTTAGTGCTAACTTTAGCATTAGCCGTTAGCATTAGCCGTGAGCATTAGCCGCTAGCATGGTGCAAAGTATAACAACATGTATTTTGTGTAATCTGTTAGTGCTCACGTTAGCATTAGCAGTTAGCATTAGCCGCTAGCATGGTACGAAGTATAACAACATGTATTGTGTGTAATCTGTTAGTGCTGACGTTAGCATTAGCCGCTAGCATGGTGCGAAGTATAACAACATGTATTGTGTGTAATCTGTTAGTGCTGACGTTAGCATTAGCCGCTAGCATGGTGCGAAGTATAACAACATGTATTGTGTGTAATCTGTTAGTGCTGACGTTAGCATTAGCCGCTAGCATGGTGCGAAGTATAACAACATGTATTGTGTGTAATCTGTTAGTGCTAACTTTAGCATTAGCTGTTAGCACTAGTTGTTAGCATTAGCCGCTAACATGGTGCAAAGTATAACAACATGTATTGTGTGTAATCTGTTAGTGCTGACGTTAGCATTAGCCGCTAGCATTAGCCGCTAGCACGGTGCGAAGTATAACAACATGTATTGTGTGTAATCTGTTAGTGCTAACTTTAGAATTAGCTGTTAGCACTAGTTGTTAGCATTAGCCGCTAACATGGTGCGAAGTATAACAACATGTATTTTGTGTAATCTGTTAGTGCTCACGTTAGCATTAGCAGTTAGCATTAGCCGCTAGCATGGTGCGAAGTATAACAACATGTATTGTGTGTAATCTGTTAGTGCTAACTTTAGTATTAGCTGTTAGCACTAGTTGTTAGCATTAGCCGCTAACATGGTGCGAAGTATAACAACATGTATTGTGTGTAATCTGTTAGTGCTGACGTTAGCATTAGCCGCTAGCATTAGCCGCTAGCATGGTACGAAGTATAACAACATGTATTTTGTGTAATCTGTTAGTGCTCACGTTAGCATTAGCCGTTAGCATTAGCCGCTAGCATTAGCCGCTAGCACGGTGCGAAGTATAACAACATGTATTGTGTATAATCTGTTAGTGCTGACGTTAGCAATAGCCTCTAGAATGGCGCAAAGTTTGTCGCGATGTTAGCATCAGCCGCTAGCATGGCGCCAAGCTCGTTGCGATGTTAGCTTTAGCCGCTAGCATTGGTGTGAAGCTCGTTGCGATGTTAGCATCAGCCGCTAGCATGGCGCGAAGCTCGTTGCGATGTTAGCTTTAGCCGCTAGCATTGGTGTAAAGTTTGTCGTGATGTGAGCATTAGCCGCTAGCATGGTGTGAAGTTTGTCGTGATGTTAGCATTAGCCGCTAGCATGGTGTGAAGTTTGTCGTGATGTTAGCATTAGCCGCTAGAATGGTGAAAAGTTTGTCGTGATGTTAGCATTAGCCGCTAGCATAGTGTGAAGTTTGTCGTGATGTTAGCATTAGCCGCTAGAATGGTGAAAAGTTTGTCGTGATGTTAGCATTAGCCGCTAGCATGGTGTGAAGTTTGTCGTGATGTTAGCATTAGCCGCTAGAATGGTGAAAAGTTTGTCGTGATGTTAACATTAGCCGCTAGCATGGTGTGAAGTTTGTCGTGATGTTAGCATTAGCCGCTAGAATGGTGAAAAGTTTGTCGCGATGTTTGCATCAGCCGCTAGCATGGCGCGAAGTTTGTCGCCATGTTAGCATCAGCCGCTAGCATGGTGCAAAGCTTGTTGCGATGTTAGCATTAGCTGCTAGCATTGGTGCAAAGTTTGTCGTGATGATAGCATTAGCCGCTAGCATTGGTGCAAAGTTTGTCGTGATGATAGCATTAGCCGCTAGCATTGGTGCAAAGTTTGTCGTGATGTTAGCATTAGCCGCTAGCATTGGTGCAAAGTTTGTCGAGATGTTAGCATTAGCCGCTAGCATTGGTGCAAAGTTTGTTGTGATGATAGCATTAGCCGCTAGCATTGGTGCAAAGTTTGTCGTGTTAGCCGCTAGCATTGGTGCAAAGTTTGTCGAGATGATAGCATTAGCCGCTAGCATGGTGCAAAGCTTGTTGCAATGTTAGCATTAGCCGCTAGCATTGGTGCAAAGTTTGTCGTGATGATAGCATTAGCCGCTAGCATGGCGCGAAGTTTGTCGTCATGTTAGCATTAGCCGCTAGCATGGTGCAAAGCTTGTTGCCATGTTAGCATCAGCCGCTAGCATGGTGCAAAGCTTGTTGCAATGTTAGCATTAGCCGCTAGCATTGGTGCAAAGTTTGTCGTGATGATAGCATTAGCCGCTAGCATTGGTGCAAAGTTTGTCGTGATGTTAGCATTAGCCGCTAAAATGGTGAAAAGTTTGTCGTGATGATAGCATTAGCCGCTAGCATTGGTGCAAAGTTTGTCGTGATGTTAGCATTAGCCGCTAGAATGGTGAAAAGTTTGTCGTGATGTTAGCATTAACCGCTAGCATGGCGCAAAGTTTGTTGCAATGTTAGCTTTAGCCGCTAGCATTGGTGCAAAGTTTGTCGTGATGATAGCATTAGCCGCTAGCATTGGTGCAAAGTTTGTCGTGATGATAGCATTAGCCGCTAGCATTGGTGCAAAGTTTGTCGTGATGATAGCATTAGCCGCAAGCATTGGTGCAAAGTTTGTCATGATGATAGCATTAGCCGCTAGCATGGCGCGAAGTTTGTCGCCATGTGAGCATTAGCCGCTAGCATGGTGCAAAGCTTGTTGCAATGTTAGCATTAGCCGCTAGCATTGGTGAAAAGTTTGTCGTGATGATAGCAATAGCCGCTAGCATTGCGCGAAGTTTGTCACCATGTTAGCATTAGCCGCTAGCATGGTGCAAAGCTTGTTGCAATGTTAGCATTAGCCGCTAGCATTGGTGCAAAGTTTGTCGTGATGATAGCATTAGCCTCTACTATGGCGCGAAGTTTGTCGCCATGTTAGCATCAGCCGCTAGCATGGTGCAAAGCTTGTTGCAATGTTAGCATTAGCCGCTAGCATTGGTGCAAAGTTTGTCGTGATGTTAGCATTAGCCGCTAGCATTGGTGCAAAGTTTGTCGTGATGTTAGCATTAGCCGCTAGCATTGGTGCAAAGTTTGTCGTGATGTTAGCATTAGCCGCTAGAATGGTGAAAAGTTTGTCGTGATGTTAGCATCAGCCGCTAGCATTGGTGCAAAGTTTGTCGTGATGTTAGCATTAGCCGCTAGAATGGTGCAAAGTTTGTCGTGATGTTAGCATTAGCCGCTAGCATTGGTGCAAAGTTTGTCGTGATGTTAGCATTAGCCGCTAGAATGGTGCAAAGTTTGTCGTGATGTTAGCATTAGCCGCTAGCATGGTGTGAAGTTTGTCGTGATGATAGCATTAGCCGCTAGCATTGGTGCAAAGTTTGTCGAGATGTTAGCATTAGCCGCTAGCATTGGTGCAAAGTTTGTTGTGATGATAGCATTAGCCGCTAGCATTGGTGCAAAGTTTGTCGTGTTAGCCGCTAGCATTGGTGCAAAGTTTGTCGAGATGATAGCATTAGCCGCTAGCATTGGTGCAAAGTTTGTCGTGATGATAGCATTAGCGGCTAGCATTGGTGCAAAGTTTGTCGAGATGTTAGCATTAGCCGCTAGCATTGGTGCAAAGTTTGTTGTGATGATAGCATTAGCCGCTAGCATTGGTGCAAAGTTTGTCGCGTTAGCCGCTAGCATTGGTGCAAAGTTTGTCGAGATGATAGCATTAGCCGCTAGCATTGGTGCAAAGTTTGTCGTGATGATAGCATTAGCCGCTAGCATTGGTGCAAAGTTTGTCGTGATGATAGCTTTAGCCGCTAGCATTGGTGCAAAGTTTGTCGTGATGATAGCATTAGCCGCTAGCATGGCGCGAAGTTTGTCGCCATGTTAGCATCAGCCGCTAGCATGGTGCAAAGTTTGTTGCAATGTTAGCATTAGCCGCTAGCATTGGTGCAAAGTTTGTCGTGATGATAGCATTAGCCGCTAGCATTGGTGCAAAGTTTGTCATGATGATAGCATTAGCCGCTAGCATGGTGCGAAGTGCAATGACATGCGTGGTGTGAGCGTGTGATACTCACGTCTGCGCCTGAACGCATCATGACACGTTCAAGGGCGTCCTCACATAGTGTGTGAAATTTTGGTTCTCACTTTTTAATATAAACAGGAATGTGTGTGTGTGCGTGTGTGTGAGAGAGGTTTATAATGTGGGCCAACATCATCTACATACACTTTCTTGTTTATGCGTCGAAGTGAGGACCGGATTTTTCTCACCCTCCCCCCCCCCAGCGGCGGTGTTAATGTATTCATAAAAGCATCATAATGTATTCATAATATATTCATCATGTGCTCATTATGTATTCGTAATGTGCTCATTACGTATTCGTGATGTCGCTCCCCGCTGAAGTCTTCGCACGAGAGAGGAAAAGTGGCAACGAGCTTTTAATTTGACAACTTCCTCTTTCGGTGCGCTAACGGCGCCGCCGCTAATCATCGGCGCCGCACCGAGCCGCTCCTCAGTTGCGCCGCCGCTAGCCGCTAATTGCGCCGAGACACTTCCCGACTTAATTGGTCGGTCTTTCACACCTCGCCGGGGGCCTTTTGCCGCCAGTGATGTCACTTCCTGTCTGCTTTTAACGAGCTAGCTACGCCGAGCTAGCGGTTAAGTTAGCGCCTGGCGAGGTGGCGAGGTGGCTCGGGGGAGCAAGGAGCTAGCATCACCAAAAAAAATGGTATAAACTTAAAAATCCTGGCTTTTCATACTTGACACAATATTAGAAGTAGGTTAACTTTTTTTAACTTAGCATGCTAACATTAGCATGTTAACGTTTTCTTATGTTAGCATTTCTCCCCAAAACACTGTACAAACGTAAAAATCCTGGCTTTTCATACTTGACACAATATTAGAAGTACGTTAGCTTTTAAATTTTAGGTTAGCATGCTAGCATTGGCATGCTAACGTTTTCTTATGCTAGGATTCCCCCTATCCCCCCAAAAAAATGTCATAAACTTAAAAATCATGGCTTTTCATACTTGACACAATATTAGAAGTACGTTAACTTCTTTTCAGTTAGCATGCTAGCATTAGCATGCTAACGTTTTCTTATGCTAGGATTTCCCCAACACAAAAAAAAATGGTGTAAACTTAAAAATCATGGCTTTTCATACTTGACACAATATCAGAAGTATGTTAACTTATTTTAGGTTAGCATGCTAACATTAGCATTTTAATGTTTTCTTATACTTGCATTTTTTCCCCAAAAAAATGGTATAAACCTAAAAATCCTGGCTTTTCATACTTGACACAATATTAGAAGTACGTTAGCTTTTAAATTTTAGGTTAGCATGCTAGTATTAGCATGCTAACGTTTTCTTATGCTAGGATTCCCCCCCCAAAAAAATTTCATAAACTTAAAAATCATGGCTTTTCATACTTGACACAATATTAGAAGTATGTTAACTTCTTTTAAGTTAGCATGCTAGCATTAGCATGCTAGCCTTAGCATGCTAACGTTTTCTTATGCTAGGATTTCCCCCACACAAAAATAGTTGTAGAAACTTAAAAATCATGGCTTTTCTTACTTGACAGAACATCAGAAGTATGTTAACTTATTTTAGGTTAGCATGCTAATGTTAGCATGTTAACGTTTTCTTATACTTGTATTTCCCCCCCCCAAAAATGGTATGAACTTAAAAATCATGGCTTTTCATACTTGACACAATATAAGAAGTACGTTAGCTTTTAAATTTTAGGTTAGCATGCTAGCATTAGCATGCTAACGTTTTCTTATGCTAGGATTCCCCCCCAAAAATTTTTTTTTCATAAACTTAAAAATCATGGCTTTTCATACTTGACACAATATTATAAGTACGTTAACTTCTTTTAAGTTAGCATGCTAACACTAGCATGCTAACACTAGCATGCTAACATTTTCTTATGCTAGGATTTCCCCCACACAAAAATTTTTTGTAGAAACTTAAAAATAATGGCTTTTCATACTTGACACAATATCAGAAGTATGTTAACTTATTTTAGGTTAGCATGCTAATGTTAGCATGCTAACGTTTTTTTATGCTTGCATTTCCCCCCCAAAAAATGGTATAAACTTAAAAACCATGGCTTTTCATACTTGACACAATATTAGAAGTACGTTAACTTCTTTTAAGTTAGCATGCTAGCATTAGCATTTTAACGTTTTCTTATACTTGCATTTTTTCCCCCAAAAAATGGTATAAACCTAAAAATCCTGGCTTTTCATACTTGACACAATATTAGAAGTACGTTAACTTTTTTTAGCTTAGCATGCTAACGTTTTTTTATGCTAGGATTTCCCCCACACAAAAAAAAATTGTAGAAACTTAAAAATCATGGCTTTTCATACTTGACACAATATCAGAAGTATGTTAACTTATTTTAGGTTAGCATGCTAATGTTAGTATGCTAACGTTTTCTTATACTTGTATTTTCCCCAAAAAAATGGTATAAACTTAAAAATCATGGCTTTTCATACTTGACACAATATTAGAAGTACGTTAACTTTTTTTAGCTTAACATGCTAACATTAGCATGCTAATGTTTTCTTATGTTAGCATTTCTCCCCAAAACACTGTACGAACGTAAAAATCCTGGCTTTTCATACTTGACACAATATTAGAAGTACGTTAGCTTTTAAATTTTAGGTTAGCATGCTAGCATTAGCATGCTAACGTTTTCTTATGCTAGGATTCCCCCCCCCCCCCCCCCCCAAAATTTTTTTTTTCATAAACTTAAAAATCATGGCTTTTCATACTTGACACAATATTAGAAGTACATTAACTTATTTTAAGTTAGCATGCTAGCATTAGCATGCTAACCTTAGCATGCTAACGTTTTCTTATGCTAGGATTTCCCCCGCACAAAAAAAAAATTGTTGAAACTTAAAAATCATGGCTTTTCTTACTTGACACAATATCAGAAGTATGTTAACTTATTTTAGGTCAGCATGCTAACGTTTTCTTATGCTTGCATTTCCCTCCCAAAAAAATGGTATAAACTTAAAAATCATGGCTTTTCATACTTGACATAATATGAGAAGTATGTTAACTTATATTAGGTTAGCATGCAAATGTTAGCATTTTAACGTTTTCTTATACTTGCATTTTTCCCCCCAAAAAATGGTATAAACCTAAAAATCCTGGCTTTTCATACTTGACACAATATTAGAAGTACGTTAACTTTTTTTAGCTTAGCATGCTAACATTAGCATGCTAACGTTTTCTTATGTTAGCATTTCTCCCCAAAACACTGTACAAACGTAAAAATCCTGGCTTTTCATACTTGACACAATATTAGAAGTACGTTAGCTTTTAAATTTTAGGTTAGCATGCTAGCATTGGCATGCTAACGTTTTCTTATGCTAGGATTCCCCCTATCCCCCCAAAAAAATGTCATAAACTTAAAAATCATGGCTTTTCATACTTGACACAATATTAGAAGTACGTTAACTTCTTTTCAGTTAGCATGCTAGCATTAGCATGCTAACGTTTTCTTATGCTAGGATTTCCCCAACACAAAAAAAAATGGTGTAAACTTAAAAATCATGGCTTTTCATACTTGACACAATATCAGAAGTATGTTAACTTATTTTAGGTTAGCATGCTAACATTAGCATTTTAATGTTTTCTTATACTTGCATTTTTTCCCCAAAAAAATGGTATAAACCTAAAAATCCTGGCTTTTCATACTTGACACAATATTAGAAGTACGTTAGCTTTTAAATTTTAGGTTAGCATGCTAGTATTAGCATGCTAACGTTTTCTTATGCTAGGATTCCCCCCCCAAAAAAATTTCATAAACTTAAAAATCATGGCTTTTCATACTTGACACAATATTAGAAGTATGTTAACTTCTTTTAAGTTAGCATGCTAGCATTAGCATGCTAGCCTTAGCATGCTAACGTTTTCTTATGCTAGGATTTCCCCCACACAAAAATAGTTGTAGAAACTTAAAAATCATGGCTTTTCTTACTTGACAGAACATCAGAAGTATGTTAACTTATTTTAGGTTAGCATGCTAATGTTAGCATGTTAACGTTTTCTTATACTTGTATTTCCCCCCCCCAAAAATGGTATGAACTTAAAAATCATGGCTTTTCATACTTGACACAATATAAGAAGTACGTTAGCTTTTAAATTTTAGGTTAGCATGCTAGCATTAGCATGCTAACGTTTTCTTATGCTAGGATTCCCCCCCCAAAAATTTTTTTTTCATAAACTTAAAAATCATGGCTTTTCATACTTGACACAATATTATAAGTACGTTAACTTCTTTTAAGTTAGCATGCTAACACTAGCATGCTAACACTAGCATGCTAACATTTTCTTATGCTAGGATTTCCCCCACACAAAAATTTTTTGTAGAAACTTAAAAATAATGGCTTTTCATACTTGACACAATATCAGAAGTATGTTAACTTATTTTAGGTTAGCATGCTAATGTTAGCATGCTAACGTTTTTTTATGCTTGCATTTCCCCCCCAAAAAATGGTATAAACTTAAAAACCATGGCTTTTCATACTTGACACAATATTAGAAGTACGTTAACTTCTTTTAAGTTAGCATGCTAGCATTAGCATTTTAACGTTTTCTTATACTTGCATTTTTTCCCCCAAAAAATGGTATAAACCTAAAAATCCTGGCTTTTCATACTTGACACAATATTAGAAGTACGTTAACTTTTTTTAGCTTAGCATGCTAACGTTTTTTTATGCTAGGATTTCCCCCACACAAAAAAAAATTGTAGAAACTTAAAAATCATGGCTTTTCATACTTGACACAATATCAGAAGTATGTTAACTTATTTTAGGTTAGCATGCTAATGTTAGTATGCTAACGTTTTCTTATACTTGTATTTTCCCCAAAAAAATGGTATAAACTTAAAAATCATGGCTTTTCATACTTGACACAATATTAGAAGTACGTTAACTTTTTTTAGCTTAACATGCTAACATTAGCATGCTAATGTTTTCTTATGTTAGCATTTCTCCCCAAAACACTGTACGAACGTAAAAATCCTGGCTTTTCATACTTGACACAATATTAGAAGTACGTTAGCTTTTAAATTTTAGGTTAGCATGCTAGCATTAGCATGCTAACGTTTTCTTATGCTAGGATTCCCCCCCCCCCCCCCCCCCAAAATTTTTTTTTTCATAAACTTAAAAATCATGGCTTTTCATACTTGACACAATATTAGAAGTACATTAACTTATTTTAAGTTAGCATGCTAGCATTAGCATGCTAACCTTAGCATGCTAACGTTTTCTTATGCTAGGATTTCCCCCGCACAAAAAAAAAATTGTTGAAACTTAAAAATCATGGCTTTTCTTACTTGACACAATATCAGAAGTATGTTAACTTATTTTAGGTCAGCATGCTAACGTTTTCTTATGCTTGCATTTCCCTCCCAAAAAAATGGTATAAACTTAAAAATCATGGCTTTTCATACTTGACATAATATGAGAAGTATGTTAACTTATATTAGGTTAGCATGCAAATGTTAGCATTTTAACGTTTTCTTATACTTGCATTTTTCCCCCCAAAAAATGGTATAAACCTAAAAATCCTGGCTTTTCATACTTGACACAATATTAGAAGTACGTTAACTTTTTTTAGCTTAGCATGCTAACATTAGCATGCTAACATTTTCTTATGTTAGCATTTCTCCCCAAAACACTGTACAAACGTAAAAATCCTGGCTTTTCATACTTGACACAATATTAGAAGTACGTTAGCTTTTTTTAAGTTAGCATGCTAGCATTAGCATGCTAATGTTTTCTTATGTTAGGATTTCCCCCACACAAAAAAAAAATTGTTGAAACTTAAAAATCATGGCTTTTCTTACTTGACATAATATCAGAAGTATGTTAACTTATTTTAGGTTAGCATGCTAATGTTAGCATGCTAACGTTTTCTTTTACTTGTATTTTCCCCCCCAAAAAAGGTATAAACTTAAAAATCATGTTTTTTTAATACTTGACACAATATTAGAAGTATGTTAACTTATATTAGGTTAGCATGCAAATGTTAGCATTTTAACGTTTTCTTATACTTGCATTTTTCCCCCCAAAAAATGGTATAAACCTAAAAATCCTGGCTTTTCATACTTGACACAATATTAGAAGTAGGTTAACTTTTTTTTAGCATAGCATGCTAACATTAGCATGCTAACATTTTCTTATGTTAGCATTTCTCCCCAAAACACTGTACAAACGTAAAAATCCTGGCTTTTCATACTTGACACAATATTAGAAGTATGTTAGCTTTTAAATTTTAGGTTAGCATGCTAGCATTAGCATGCTAACGTTTTCTTATAATAGGATTCCCCCCCAAAAAATGTTATCATAAACTTAAAAATCATGGCTTTTCATACTTGACACAATATTAGAAGTACTTTAACTTCTTTTATGTTAGCATGCTAGCATTAGCATGCTAGCATTAGCATGCTAACCTTAGCATGCTAACCTTAGCATGCTAACTTTTTCTTATGCTAGGATTTCCCCCACACAAACAATTTTTTTAGAAACTTAAAAATCATGGCTTTTCATACTTGACACAATATCAGAAGTATGTTAACTTATTTTAGGTTAGCATGCTAACATTTTCTTATACTTGTATTTCACCCCCCAAAAATGGTATAAACTTAAAAATCCTGGCTTTTCATACTTGACACAATATAAGAAGTACGTTAGCTTTTAAATTTTAGGTTAGCATGCTAGCATTAGCATGCTAACGTTTTCTTATGCTAGGATTCCCCCCCCCCCCAAAAAAAATATTTTCATAAACTTAAAAATCATGGCTTTTCATACTTGACACAATATCAGAAGTATGTTAACTTATTTTAGGTTAGCATGCTAATGTTAGCATGCTAACGTTTTCTTATGCTTGTATTTCCCCCCCAAAAAATGGTATAAACTTAAAAATCATGGCTTTTCATACTTGACACAATATTAGAAGTATGTTAATTAGGTTAGCATGCAAATGTTAGCATTTTAACGTTTTCTTATACTTGCATTTTTTCCCCCAAAAAATGGTATAAACCTAAAAATCCTGGCTTTTCATACTTGACACAATATTAGAAGTATGTTAGCTTTTAAATTTTAGGTTAGCATGCTGGCATTAGCATGCTAACATTTTCTTATGCTAGGATTCCCCCCCCAAAGATTTTTTTTTCATAAACTTAAAAATCATGGCTTTTCATACTTGACACAATATTAGAAGTATGTTAACTTATATTAGGTTAGCATGCAAATGTTAGCATTTTAACGTTTTCTTATACTTGCATTTTTACCCCCAAATAAATGGTATAAACCTAAAAATCCTGGCTTTTCATACTTGACACAATATTAGAAGTACGTTAACTTTTTTTAGCTTAGCATGCTAACATTAGCATGCTAATGTTTTCTTATGTTAGCATTTCTCCCCAAAACACTGTACAAACGTAAAAATCCTGGCTTTTCATACTTGACACAATATTAGAAGTACGTTAGCTTTTAAATTTTAGGTTAGCATGCTAGCATTAGCATGCTAACGTTTTTCTTAAGCTAGGATTCCCCCCCCCCCAAAAAAATTGTATGAACTTAAAAATCATGGCTTTCCATACTTGACACAATATCAGAAGTATGTCAACTGATTTTAAATTAGCATGCTAGCATTAGCATGCAACGTTTTCTTATGCTAGGATTCCCCCCCCCAAAAAAAATTGTTTGAACTCAAAAATCATGGCTTTTCATACTTGACACAATATCAGAAGTATGTTAACTTATTTTAAGATAGCATGCTAATGTTAGCATGCTAATGTTTTCTTATACTTGCATTTTTCCCCAAAAAAATGGTATAAACTTAAAAATCATGGCTTTTCATACTTGACACAATATTAGAAGTACGTTAGCTTCTTTTAGGTTAGCATGCTAGCATTAGCATGCTAACGTTTTCTTATACTAGGATTCCCCCCTCCCAAAAAAAAATATTGTATAAACTTAAAAATCATGGCTTTTCATACTTGACACAATATTAGAAGTACATTAGCTTATTTTAGGTTAGCATGCTAATGTTAGCATGCTAACGTTTTCTTATACTTGCATTTTTCCCCCCAAAAAATGGTATAAACTTAAAAATCATGGCTTTTCATACTTGACACAATATTAGAAGTACATTAGCTTATTTTAGGTTAGCATGCTAATGTTAGCATGCTAACGTTTTCTTATACTTGTATTTTTCCCAAAAAAAATGGTATAAACTTAAAAATCGTGGCTTTTCATACTTGACACACTATTAGAAGTACGTTAGCTTCTTTTAGGTTAGCATGCTAGCATTAGCATGCTAACATTTTCTTATACTAGGATTCCCCCCTCCCCAAAAAAAATAATTGTATAAACTTTAAAATCATGGCTTTTCATACCTGACACAATACTAGAAGTATGTTAACTTCTTTTAGGTTAGCATGCTGTCATTAGCATGCTAACATTTTATTATGCAAACATTTTCCCCAAACAACTGTATAAACTTAAAAATCATGGCTTTTCATACTTGACACAATATAAGAAGTATGTTTACTTATTTTAGGTTAGCATCATCCAGTGTTCGCATGCTAATGTTAGCATGCTATTGTTTTATGCTAGTATTTTAGCTCATTTTTTCTGTTTAAGCGTAAAAATCATGGATTTTGGGTCTTGCCGCCATCTTAGAAGTATGCTGACTCATCCAGTGTCCGCATGCTAATGTTAGCATGCTATCGCTTATGTTAGCATATTAGCTCATTTTAGCTGTTTAAGCGTAAAAATCATGGATTTTGGGTCTTGCCGCCATCTTAGAAGTATGCTAACCCCCTCCAGTGTTCGCATGCTAACGTTAGCATGCTATCGCTTATGTTAGCATATTAGCTCATTTTAGCTGTTTAAGTGTAAAAATCATGAATTTTGGGTCTTGCCGCCATTTTAGAAGTATGGTAACTCATCCAGTGTTTGCATGCTAATATTAGCATGCTATCGCTTATGCTAGCATATTAGCTCATTTTAGCCGATTAAACATGAAAATTATGGATTTTAATTGTTGCTGCCATCTTAGAAGTATGCTAACCCCATCCAGTGTTTGCATGCTAATGTTAGCATGCTATCGCGTATGCTAGCATATAAACTAATTGTATCCATTTAAACATAGAAATCATGGATGTTGATTCTTGCCGCCATCTTAGAAGTATGCTAACCCCATCCAGTGTTCGCATGCTAATGTTAGCATGCTATCGCTTATGTTAGCATATTAGCTCATTTTAGCTGTTTAAGCGTAAAAATCATGAATTTGGGGTCTTGCCGCCATCTTAGAAGTATGCTAACTCATCCAGTGTTTGCATGCTAATGTTAGCATGCTATCGCTTATGCTAGCATATTAGCTCATTTTAGCCGATTAAACATAAAAATTATGGATTTTAATTGTTGCTGCCATCTTAGAAGTATGCTAACCCCATCCAGTGTTCGCATGCTAATGTTAGCATGCTATCGCTCATGTTAGCATATTAGCTCATTTTAGCTGTTTAAGCGTAAAAATCATGAATTTTGGGTCTTGCCGCCATCTTAGAAGTATGCTAACTCATCCAGTGTTTGCATGCTAATGTTAGCATGCTATCGCTTATGCTAGCATATAAACTAATTTTATCCATTTAAACATAGAAATCATGGATGTTGATTCTTGCCGCCATCTTAGAAGTATGCTAACCCCCTCCAGTGTTCGCATGCTTATGTTAGCATGCTGTCGCTTATGTTAGCATATTAGCCCATTTTAGCTGTTTAAGCGTAAAAATCATGAATTTTGGGTCTTGCCGCCATCTTAGAAGTATGCTAACTCATCCAGTGTTTGCATGCTAATGTTAGCATGCTATCGCTTATGCGAGCATATAAACTAATTGTATCCATTTAAACATAGAAATCATGGATGTTGATTGTTGCCGCCATCTTAGAAGTATGCTAACCCCCTCCAGTGTTTGCATGCTAATTTTAGCATGCTATCGCTTATGTTAGCATATTAGCCCATTTTAGCTGTTTAAGCGTAAAAATCATTAATTTTGAGTCTTGCCGCCATCTTAGAAGTATGCCAACTCATCCAGTGCTTGCATGCTAATGTTAGCATGCAATCGCTTATGCTAGCATATAAACTAATTGTATCCATTTAAACATAGAAATCATGGATGTTGATTCTTGCCGCCATCTTAGAAATATGCTAACCCCATCCAGTGTTCGCATGCTAATGTTAGCATGCTATCGCTTATGCTAGCATATTAGCTCATTTTAGCTGTTTAAGCGTAAAAATCATGAATTTTGGGTCTTGCCGCCATCTTAGAAGTATGCTAACTCATCCAGTGTTTGCATGCTAATGTTAGCATGCTATCGCTTATGCTAGCATATTAGCTCATTTTGGCCGATTAAACATAAAAATGATGGATTTTAATTCTTGCCGCCATCTTAGAAGTATGCTAACCCCATCCAGTGTTCGCATGCTAATGTTAGCATGCTATCGCTTATGTTAGCATATTAGCTCATTTTAGCTGTTTATGCGTAAAAATCATGAATTTTGGGTCTTGCCGCCATCTTAGAAGTATGCTAGCTCATCCAGTGTTTGCATGCTAATGTTAGCATGCTATCGCTTATGCTAGCATATAAACTAATTTTATCTATTTAAACATAGAAATAATGGATGTTGATTCTTGCCGCCATCTTAGAAGTATGCTAACCCCCTCCAGTGTTCGCATGCTAATGTTAGCATGCTATCGCTTATGCTAGCATATTAGCTCATTTTGGCCGATTAAACATAAAAATTATGGATTTTAATTGTTGCTGCCATCTTAGAAGTATGCTAACCCCCTCCAGTGTTCGCATGCTAATGTTAGCATGCTATCGCTTATGTTAGCATATTAGCTCATTTTAGCTGTTTAAGCGTAAAAATCATGAATTTTGGGTCTTGCCGCCATCTTAGAAGTATGCTAACTCATCCAGTGTTTGCATGCTAATGATAGCATGCTATCGCTTATGCTAGCATATAAACTAATTGTATCCATTTAAACATAGAAATCATGGATGTTGATTCTTGCCGCCATCTTAGAAGTATGCTAACCCCATCCAGTGTTCGCATGCTAATGTTAGCATGCTATCGCTTATGTTAGCATATTAGCTCATTTTAGCTGTTTAAGCGTAAAAATCATTAATTTTGGGTCTTGCCGCCATCTTAGAAGTATGCTAACCCCATCCAGTGTTCGCATGCTAATGTTAGCATGCTATCGCTTATGCTAGCATCTTAGCTCATTTTAGCCGATTAAACATAAAAATGATGGATTTTAATTGTTGCTGCCATCTTAGAAGTATGCTAAACCCATCCAGTGTTCGCATGCTAATGTTAGCATTTTATCGCTTATGTTAGCATATTAGCTCATTTTAGCTGTTTAAGCGTAAAAATCATGAATTTTGGGTCTTGCCGCCATCTTAGAAGTATGCTAACTCATCCAGTGTTTGCATGCTAATGTTAGCATGCTATCGCTTATGCTAGCATATTAGCTCATTTTAGCCGATTAAACATAAAAATGATGGATTTTAATTGTTGCTGCCATCTTAGAAGTATGCTAACCCCATCCAGTGTTCGCATGCTAATGTTAGCATGCTATCGCTTATGTTAGCATATTAGCTCATTTTAGCTGTTTAAGCGTAAAAATCATGAATTTTGGGTCTTGCCGCCATCTTAGAAGTATGCTAACTCATCCAGTGTTTGCATGCTACTGTTAGCATGCTATCGCTTATGCTAGCATATGAGCTCATTTTAGCCAATTAAACATAAAAATGATGGATTTTAATTGTTGCTGCCATCTTAGAAGAATGCTAACCCCATCTAGTGTTCCCATGCTAATGTTAGCATGCTATCGCTTATGTTAGCATATTAGCTCATTTTAGCTGTTTAAGCGTAAAAATCATGAATTTTGGGTCTTGCCGCCATCTTAGAAGTATGCTAACTCATCCAGTGTTTGCATGCTAATGTTAGCATGCTATCGCTTATGCTAGCATATTAGCTCATTTTAGCTGTTTAAGCGTAAAAATCATGAATTTTGGGTCTTGCCGCCATCTTAGAAGTATGCTAACCCCCTCCAGTGTTCGCATGCTAATGTTAGCATGCTATCGCTTCTGTTAGCATATTAGCTCATTTTAGCTGTTTAAGCGTAAAAATCATGAATTTTGGGTCTTGCCGCCATCTTAGAAGTATGCTAACTCATCCAGTGTTTGCATGCTAATGTTAGCATGCTATCGCTTATGCTAGCATATTAGCTCATTTTGGCCGATTAAACATAAAAATTATGGATTTTAATTGTTGCTGCCATCTTAGAAGTATGCTAACCCCATCCAGTGTTCGCATGCTAATGTTAGCATGCTATCGCTTATGTTAGCATATTAGCTCATTTTAGCTGTTTAAGCGTAAAAATCATGAATTTTGGGTCTTGCCGCCATCTTAGAAGTATGCTAACTCATCCAGTGTTTGCATGCTAATATTAGCATGCTATCGCTTATGCTAGCATATAAACTAATTGTATCCATTTAAACATAGAAATCATGGATGTTGATTCTTGCCGCCATCTTAGAAGTATGCTAACCCCCTCCAGTGTTCGCATGCTAATGTTAGCATGCTGTCGCTTATGTTAGCATATTAGCTCATTTTAGCTGTTTAAGCGTAAAAATCATGAATTTTGGGTCTTGCCGCCATCTTAGAAGTATGCTAACTCATCCAGTGTTTGCATGCTAATGTTAGCATGCTATCGCTTATGCTAGCATATTAGCTCATTTTGGCCGATTAAACATAAAAATTATGGATTTTAATTGTTGCTGCCATCTTAGAAGTATGCTAACCCCATCCAGTGTTCGCATGCTAATGTTAGCATGCTGTCGCTTATGTTAGCATATTAGCTCATTTTAGCTGTTTAAGCGTAAAAATCATGAATTTTGGGTCTTGCCGCCATCTTAGAAGTATGCTAACTCATCCAATGTTTGCATGCTAATGTTAGCATGCTATCGCTTATGCTAGCATATTAGTTAATTTTAGCCGATTAAACATGAAAATTATGGATTTTAATTGTTGCTGCCATCTTAGAAGTATGCTAACCCCCTCCAGTGTTCGCATGCTAATGTTAGCATGCTATCGCTTATGCTAGCATATTAGCTCATTTTGGCCGATTAAACATAAAAATTATGGATTTTAATTGTTGCTGCCATCTTAGAAGTATGCTAACCCCATCCAGTGTTCGCATGCTAATGTTAGCATGCTATCGCTTATGTTAGCATATTAGCTCATTTTAGCAGTTTTAGCGTAAAAATCATGAATTTTGGGTCTTGCCGCCATCTTAGAAGTATGCTAACTCATCCAGTGCTTGCATGCTAATGTTAGCATGCTATCGCTTATGCTAGCATATTAGCTCATTTTGGCCGATTAAACATAAAAATTATGGATTTTAATTGTTGCTGCCATCTTAGAAGTATGCTAACCCCATCCAGTGTTTGCATGCTAATGTTAGCTTGCTATCGCTTATGTTAGCATATTAGCTCATTTTAGCTGTTTTAGCGTAAAAATCATTGATTTTGGGTCTTGCCGCCATCTTAGAAGTATGCTAACTCATCCAGTGTTTGCATGCTAATGTCAGCATGCTATCGCTTATGCTAGCATATAAACTAAATTTATCCATTTAAACATAGAAATAATGGATGTTGATTCTTGCCGCCATCTTAGAAGTATGCTAACCCACTCCAGTGTTCGCATGCTAATGTTAGCATGCTATCGCTTATGTTAGCATATTAGCTCATTTTGGCCGATTAAACATAAAAATTATGGATTTTAATTGTTGCTGCCATCTTAGAAGTATGCTAACCCCCTCCAGTGTTCGCATGCTAATGTTAGCATGCTATCGCTTCTGTTAGCATATTAGCTCATTTTAGCTGTTTAAGCGTAAAAATCATGAATTTTGGGTCTTGCCGCCATCTTAGAAGTATGCTAACTCATCCAGTGTTTGCATGCTAATGTTAGCATGCTATCGCTTATGCTAGCATATTAGCTCATTTTGGCCGATTAAACATAAAAATTATGGATTTTAATTGTTGCTGCCATCTTAGAAGTATGCTAACCCCATCCAGTGTTCGCATGCTAATGTTAGCATGCTATCGCTTATGTTAGCATATTAGCTCATTTTAGCTGTTTAAGCGTAAAAATCATGAATTTTGGGTCTTGCCGCCATCTTAGAAGTATGCTAACTCATCCAGTGTTTGCATGCTAATATTAGCATGCTATCGCTTATGCTAGCATATAAACTAATTGTATCCATTTAAACATAGAAATTATGGATGTTGATTCTTGCCGCCATCTTAGAAGTATGCTAACCCCCTCCAGTGTTCGCATGCTAATGTTAGCATGCTGTCGCTTATGTTAGCATATTAGCTCATTTTAGCTGTTTAAGCGTAAAAATCATGAATTTTGGGTCTTGCCGCCATCTTAGAAGTATGCTAACTCATCCAGTGTTTGCATGCTAATGTTAGCATGCTATCGCTTATGCTAGCATATTAGCTCATTTTGGCCGATTAAACATAAAAATTATGGATTTTAATTGTTGCTGCCATCTTAGAAGTATGCTAACCCCATCCAGTGTTCGCATGCTAATGTTAGCATGCTGTCGCTTATGTTAGCATATTAGCTCATTTTAGCTGTTTAAGCGTAAAAATCATGAATTTTGGGTCTTGCCGCCATCTTAGAAGTATGCTAACTCATCCAATGTTTGCATGCTAATGTTAGCATGCTATCGCTTATGCTAGCATATTAGTTAATTTTAGCCGATTAAACATGAAAATTATGGATTTTAATTGTTGCTGCCATCTTAGAAGTATGCTAACCCCCTCCAGTGTTCGCATGCTAATGTTAGCATGCTATCGCTTATGCTAGCATATTAGCTCATTTTGGCCGATTAAACATAAAAATTATGGATTTTAATTGTTGCTGCCATCTTAGAAGTATGCTAACCCCATCCAGTGTTCGCATGCTAATGTTAGCATGCTATCGCTTATGTTAGCATATTAGCTCATTTTAGCAGTTTTAGCGTAAAAATCATGAATTTTGGGTCTTGCCGCCATCTTAGAAGTATGCTAACTCATCCAGTGCTTGCATGCTAATGTTAGCATGCTATCGCTTATGCTAGCATATTAGCTCATTTTGGCCGATTAAACATAAAAATTATGGATTTTAATTGTTGCTGCCATCTTAGAAGTATGCTAACCCCATCCAGTGTTTGCATGCTAATGTTAGCTTGCTATCGCTTATGTTAGCATATTAGCTCATTTTAGCTGTTTTAGCGTAAAAATCATTGATTTTGGGTCTTGCCGCCATCTTAGAAGTATGCTAACTCATCCAGTGTTTGCATGCTAATGTCAGCATGCTATCGCTTATGCTAGCATATAAACTAAATTTATCCATTTAAACATAGAAATAATGGATGTTGATTCTTGCCGCCATCTTAGAAGTATGCTAACCCACTCCAGTGTTCGCATGCTAATGTTAGCATGCTATCGCTTATGTTAGCATATTAGCTCATTTTGGCCGATTAAACATAAAAATTATGGATTTTAATTGTTGCTGCCATCTTAGAAGTATGCTAACCCCCTCCAGTGTTCGCATGCTAATGTTAGCATGCTATCGCTTATGTTAGCATATTAGCTCATTTTAGCTGTTTAAGCGTAAAAATCATGAATTTTGGGTCTTGCCGCCATCTTAGAAGTATCCTAACTCATCCAGTGTTTGCATGCTAATGTTAGCATGCTATCGCTTATGCTAGCATATTAGCTCATTTTAGCCGATTAAACATAAAAATTATGGATTGTAATTGTTGCTGCCATCTTAGAAGTATGCTAACCCCATCCAGTGTTCGCATGCTAGTGTTAGCATGCTATCGCTTATGTTAGCATATTAGCTCATTTTAGCTGTTTAAGCGTAAAAATCATGAATTTTGGGTCTTGCCGCCATCTTAGAAGTATGCTAACTCATCCAGTGTTCGCATGCTAATGTTAGCATGCTATCGCTTATGTTAGCATATTAGCTCATTTTAGCTGTTTAAGCGTAAAAATCATGAATTTTGGGTCTTGCCGCCATCTTAGAAGTATGCTAACTCATCCAGTGTTTGCATGCTAATGATAGCATGCTATCGCTTATGCTAGCATATAAACTAATTTTATCCATTTAAACATAGAAATCATGGATGTTGATTCTTGTCGCCATCTTAGAAATATGCTAACCCCCTCCAGTGTTCGCATGCTAATGTTAGCATGCTGTCGCTTATGTTAGCATATTAGCTCATTTTAGCTGTTTAAGCATAAAAATCATGAATTTTGGGTCTTGCCGCCATCTTAGAAGTATGCTAACTCATCCAGTGTTTGCATGCTAATGTTAGCATGCTATCGCTTATGCTAGCATATTAGCTCATTTTGGCCGATTAAACATAAAAATGATGGATTTTAATTCTTGCCGCCATCTTAGAAGTATGCTAACCCCATCCAGTGTTTGCATGCTAACGTTAGCATGCTTATGCTAGCATATTAGCTAATTGTATGCACTTAAACCTACGAATCACGGCTTTCGATCCTTCCCCGCCGTCTCAGAAGTACAACAACCACTGCTATCTTTGCGTGCTCATGTCAGCGAACATTCCACGCGTATTCGTCGAAACCTCGTGGTACTCGACGCCGTCTCGGAAGGACGACGAACTCATCAAAGGTGACTAATCAAGGCGCCATTCTTGTTGGCGGCCATCTTTATTTGTAGCTACAAGTACACATTTTTTATTATAACGCGCGCGCGTGTGTGTGTGTGTGTGTGTGTGTGTGTGTGTGTGTGTGTGTGTGTGTGTGTGTGTGTGTG
>NC_084573.2:2115000-2145000 GCF_033978685.3 Nerophis lumbriciformis
ATGACAATGCACACACACACACACACACTTACACACCAACAATACACACTAATGTACACAGTAACACACAAACACACAAAACTATTAAATCTGTGATTGTGTTTATCTATGCTAAGATGCTAACTGGCTAGCTTGTTTGAAGTAGCGCACACACACAAATACACGCACACAATGACAATGGACACACACACACACACACACTTACACACCAACAATACACACTAATGTACACAGGTACACACAAACACACAAAACTATCAAAGCTGTGATTGTGTTTAGCTATGCTAAGATGCTAGCTGGCTAGCTTGTTTGAAGTAGCGCACACACACAAATACACACACACAATGACAATGGACACACACACACACACACACTTACACACCAACAATACACACTAATGTACACAATAACACACAAACACACAAAACTGACAAAGCTGTGAATGTTTTTAGCTATGCTAAGATGCTAACTGGCTAGCTTGTTTGAAGTAGCGCACACACACAAATACACACACACAATGACAATGGACACACACACACACTTACACACCAACAATACACACTAATGTACACTGTAACACACAAACTATCAAAGCTGTGATTGTGTTTAGCTATGCTAATATGCTAGCTGGCTAGCTTGTTTGAAGTAGCACAAACACACAAATACACACACATTGACAATACACACACACTTACACACCAACAATACACAGTAACACACAGACACACAAAGCTGTCAAAACCGTGATTGTTTTAGCTATGCTAAGATGCTAACTGGCTAGCTTGTTTGAAGTAGCGCAAACACACAAATACACACACATTGACAATACACACACACTTACACACCAACAATACACAGTAACACACAGACACACAAAGCTGTCAAAACCGTGATTGTTTTTAGCTATGCTACGATGCTAACTGGCTAGCTTGTTTGAAGCAGCGCACACACATAAGTACACACACATAATGACAATACACACACACTTACACAATAACAATACACACTAACACACACAGTAACACACAAACACACAAAGCTGTGAATGTTTTTAGGTATGCTAAGATGCTAGCTGTAGCGCACACACACAAATACATGCACACAATGACAATGCACACACACACACACACACACACACACACACACACACTTACACACCAACAATACACACTAATGTACACAGTAACACACAAACACACAAAACTATCAAAGCTGTGATTGTGTTTAGCTATGCTAAGATGCTAGCTGGCTAGCTTGTTTGAAGTAGCGCACACACACAAATACACGCACACAATGACAATGGACACACACACACACACTTACACACCAACAATACACACTAATGTACACAGTAACACACAAACACACAAAACTGTCAAAGCTGTGATTGTTTTTAGCTATGCTAAGATGCTAGCTGGCTAGCTTGTTTGAAGCAGCGCACAAATACACACACACAATGGCAATACACACACACACACACACACTTACACAATAACAATACACACTAACATGCACAGTAACACACAAACACACAAAGCTGTGAATGTTTTTAGCTATGCTAAGATGCTAACTGGCTAGCTTGTATGAAGCAGCAGGCACACACAAATACACACACACACTTACACAATAACAATACACACTCACATGCACAGTAACACACAAACACACAAAACTGTCAACGCTGTGATTGTTTTTAGCTATGCTAAGATGCTAGCTGGCTAGCTTGTTTGAAGTAGCGCGCACACACAAATACACGCACACAATGGCAATACACACACACTCACTTACACAATAACAATACACACTAACATGCACAGTAACACACAAACACACAAAGCTGTGAATGTTTTTAGCTATGCTAAGATGCTAACTGGCTAGCTTGTTTGAAGCAGCGCACACACACAAATACACACACCCAATGGCAATACACACACACTCACTTACACACCAACAATACACACTAACATGCACAGTAACACACAAACACACAAAACTGTCAACGCTGTGATTGTTTTTAGCTATGCTAAGATGCTAGCTGGCTAGCTTGTTTGAAGTAGCGCGCACACACAAATACACGCACACAATGGCAATACACACACACTCACTTACACAATAACAATACACACTAACATGCACAGTAACACACAAACACACAAAGCTGTGATTGTTTTTAGCTATGCTAAGATGCTAACTGGCTAGCTTGTTTGAAGTAGCGCACACACACAAATACACGCACACAATGACAATGCACACACACACACACACACACTTACACACCAACAATACACACTAATGTACACAATAACACACAAACACACAAAACTGACAAAGCTGTGAATGTTTTTAGCTATGCTAAGATGCTAACTGGCTAGCTTGTTTGAAGTAGCGCACACACACAAATACACACACACAATGACAATGGACACACACACACACTTACACACCAACAATACACACTAATGTACACTGTAACACACAAACTATCAAAGCTGTGATTGTGTTTAGCTATGCTAATATGCTAGCTGGCTAGCTTGTTTGAAGTAGCACAAACACACAAATACACACACATTGACAATACACACACACTTACACACCAACAATACACAGTAACACACAGACACACAAAGCTGTCAAAACCGTGATTGTTTTAGCTATGCTAAGATGCTAACTGGCTAGCTTGTTTGAAGTAGCGCAAACACACAAATACACACACATTGACAATACACACACACTTACACACCAACAATACACAGTAACACACAGACACACAAAGCTGTCAAAACCGTGATTGTTTTTAGCTATGCTACGATGCTAACTGGCTAGCTTGTTTGAAGCAGCGCACACACATAAGTACACACACATAATGACAATACACACACACTTACACAATAACAATACACACTAACACACCCAGTAACACACAAACACACAAAGCTGTGAATGTTTTTAGGTATGCTAAGATGCTAGCTGTAGCGCACACACACAAATACATGCACACAATGACAATGCACACACACACACACACACACACACACACTTACACACCAACAATACACACTAATGTACACAGTAACACACAAACACACAAAACTATCAAAGCTGTGATTGTTTTTAGCTATGCTAAGATGCTAGCTGGCTAGCTTGTTTGAAGTAGCGCACATACACATATACACGCACCCAATGACAATACACACACACACACACACACACTTACACACCAACAATACACACTAATGTACACAGTAACACACAAACACACAAAACTATCAAAGCTGTGATTGTGTTTAGCTATGCTAAGATGCTAACTGGCTAGCTTGTTTGAAGCAGCGCACACACACAAATACACACACAAAATGGCAATACACACACACTCACTTACACAATAACAATACACACTAACATGCACAGTAACACACAAACACACAAAGCTGTGAATGTGTTTAGCTATGCTAAGATGCTAGCTGGCTAGCTTGTTTGAAGTAGCGCACACACACAAATACACGCACACAATGACAATGCACACACACACACACCAACAATACACACTAATGTACACAGTAACACACAAACACACAAAACTGTCAAAGCTGTGATTGTTTTTAGCTATGCTAAGATGCTAGCTGGCTAGCTTGTTTGAAATAGCGTACATAGACACACACAATAACAATACACATACACACACACACACACTAACACACAAAAAGGCACAAAAGAATGTAAAAGCTGTGATTGTTTTTTTTAGCTACGCTAAGACTTTAGCATGTGATGTGCTAACAGTGCTAAGTGCTGTGTACGTGCCTTGGGGGAGGTCATCAACGATGTCATTTTCTGCTCCGGTGGCGAGGGTTGGGGGGTGTGTGTGTGTGTGTGTGTGTGTGTGTGTGTGTGTGTGTGTGTGTGTGTGTGTGTGTGTGTGTGTGTGTGTAAGTGTTCTCTCGGTGAATGAAAAGATTCCGAAGTAGAACAGAAAGTGTGGAAACAAACAAGGTGAGGCTTTGTTAGCATGATGCTATCAGCCGCCAGATCGCTTTACCTCCCCGAGACTCACTGTCGCCGCTCACACACACGCCCAGACCACCGCCACAGGAAGTCACTAATTGGTGCGTGTGTGTGTGTGTGTGTGTGTGTGTGTGTGTGTGTGTGTGTGTGTGTGTGTGTGTGTGTGTGTGTGTGTGTCTGTGTGTGTGATGAGTTTCACATCCAGTCTAACCTGCTAGCATGTGCGCTAATTAGCAACATGAAAGGTATCCATGGCAACGCCCTGTTAAAGTACATCACAACTGTCCCTAATATTTAGACCCGAATGTGGGGAGCATGTTAGCATGTTAGCATGTTAGCATGCTAGCTCGCATGAAGGAATGATATATGAACAAATATCAATGATATAGTACATCACAACTGTCCCTAATATTTGGACCCGAGTATGGGTGAGCATGTTAGCATGTTAGCATTTTAGCATGCTAGCATGTTAGCATGTTAGCATGCTAGCTCGCATGAAGGAATAATATATGAACAAATATGAATGATATAGTACATCACAACTGTCCCTAATATTTGGACCCGAGTATGGGGAGCATGGTAGCATGTTAGCATGTTAGCATGCTAACTCGCATGAAGTAATGATATATGAACAAATATCAATGATATAGTACATCACAACTGTCCCTAATATTTGGACCCGAGTATGGGTGCGCATGTTAGCATGTTAGCATGTTAGCATGCTAGCTTGCATGAAGGAATAATATGTGAACAAATAGCAATGATATAGTACATCACAACTCTCCCTAATATTTGGACCTGAATAAGGGGAGCATGGTAGCATGTTAGCATGCTAGCATGCTAGCTCGCATGAAGGAATAATATATGAACAAATGTCAATGATATAGTACATCACAACTGTCCCTAATATTTGGACCCGAGTATGGGTGCGCATGTTAGCATTTTAGCATTTTAGCATGCTAGCATGTTAGCATGCTAACTCGCATGAAGGAATAATATATGAACAAATATCAATGATATAGTACATCACAACTGTCCCTAATATTTGGACCCGAGTATGGGTGCGCATGTTAGCGTGTTAGCATGTTAGCATGCTAACTCGCATGAAGGAATAATATATGAACAAATATGAATGATGTAGTACATCACAACTGTCCTTAATATTTGGACCCGAATATGGGTGCGCATGTTAGCATGTTAGCATGCTAACTCACATGAAGGAATAATATATGAAAAAATATCAATGATATAGTACATCACAACTGTCCCTAATATTTGGACCCGAATTTGGAGAGCATTTTAGCTTGTTAGCATGTTAGCATGCTAGCTCGCATGAAGGAATAATATATGAACAAATATCAATGATATAGTACATCACAACTGTCCCTAATATTTGGACCCGAGTATGGGTGTGCATGTTAGCATGTTAGCATGTTAGCATGTTAGCATGTTAGCATGTTAGCATGAAGGTCTTAAAGTGTCTTAAAGGCACTGGCTTTGAGTGCCGGCCCAGTCACATAATATGGACGGCTTTTCACACACACAAGTGAATGCAAGGCATACTTGGTCAACAGCCATACAGGTCACACTGAGGGTGGCCGTATAAACAACTTTAACACTGTTACAAATATGCGCCACACTGTGAACCCTAACCCAAACAAGAATGACAAACACATTTCAGGAGAACATCCGCACCGTAACACAACATAAACACAACAGAACAAATACCCAGAAACCCTTGTAGCACCACCTCATAAATATATATATATATATATATATATATATATATATATATATATATATACAATCAGAATCAGAATCAGAAATACTTTATTAATCCCCAAGGGGAAATTAAAATTTAGAGGTTATTTTGAATTTTTTCCAACACAGTGAATGTTACAGAATATAAGTGTGACTTATTTAGTTGTAGTGTCAAGCAGTGTTGGCGCTAACGCACTTTTTGTGTCTTTTTAACGCATTGAAATCTACGGAGCCCCTAGAGGGACATGGGGGGGGGGGGGGGGTTATTTATAATGGGTTGTTTTTTTTGTTGTTTCTCGTGTGCAAAAAAAAAAAAATTTTTTTTTTTTTTTTTAGATGTTTCTCGTGCGCACGAGATACATGTCTTAAAAATTAAAATAAAATAAAATTATTTTAAAAAAGTATTTATTTTATAACTTTATAAAAAGTTTCTCTTGCGCACGAGATACATGTATAAAAAATTTAAATTTAATTAAATTATAAAAAAAAAATTTTTTTTATAACTTTCTACATGTCTAAAAAATTAAAAAATTTAAAAAAAAAAAAAAATTATATAACTTTATAAAGGGTTTCTCGTGCGCATGAGGTACATGTCTTAAAAATTTAAATAAAATAAAATAATTTTTAAAAAATTTTTATTTTATAACTTTATAAAAAGTTTCTCGTGCGCACTAGATACATGTCTAAAAAATTAAAATTAAATTAAATTGTAAAAAAAATTTTTATTTTTTTGTAACTTTATAAAAAGTTTCTCGTGCGCACGAGATACATGTCTTAAAAATTAAAATAAAATTAAATTATTAAAAAACAAATTGTGTTATAACTTTATAAAAAGTTTCTTGTGCACACGAGATACATGTCTAAAAAATTAAAATTAAATTAAATTATAATTTATTTATTTTTTTGTAACTTTATAAAAAGTTTCTCGTGCGCACGAGATACATGTCTAAAAAATAAAAAATAAATTTTTTTTTTTATATAACTTTATAAAAAGTTTCTTGTGCGCATGAGATACATGTCTTAAAAATTAAAATAAAATAAAATTATTTAAAAAAAAATTTTTTTATAACTTTATAAAAAGTTTCTCGTGCGCACGAGGTACATGTCTTAAAAATTAAAATAAAATAAAATTATTTTAAAAAATTATTTATTTTATAACTTTATAAAAAGTTTCTCGTGCGCACGAGAGACATGTCTAAAAAATTCAAATTAAATTAAATTATAAAACATTTTTTAATTTTTTTGTAACTTTATGAAAAGTTTCTCGTGCGCACGAGATACATGTCTTAAAAATTAAAATAAAATAAAATTATTTTAAAAAAAAATTTGTTATAACTTTATAAAAAGTTTCTCGTGCACACGAGATACATGTCTAAAAAATTAAAATTAAATTAAATTATAATTTTTTTTTTTTTGTAACTTTATAAAAAGTTTCTCGTGCGCACGAGATACATGTCTAAAAAAAATCAAATAAAAAAAATAATAAATTGTTTTATATAACTTTATAAAAAAGTTTCTTTTGCGCACGAGATACATGTTTTAAAAATTAAAATAAAATAAAATTATTAAAAAAAAAATATTTTTTTTATAACTTTATAACAAGTTTCTCGTGCGCATGAGATACATGTCTAAAAAATTAAAATTAAATTAAATTATAAAAAAAATTTTTTTTATAACTTTCTACATGTCTAAAAAATAAAAAAAATTAAAAAAAAATTAAAAAATTATATAACTTTATAAAAAGTTTCTCGTGCGCACGAGGTACATGTCTTGAAAATTAAAATAAAATAAAATTATTTTAAAAAAGTATTTATTTTATAACTTTATAAAAAGTTTCTCGTGCGCATGAGATACATGTCTAAAAAATTAAAATTAAATTAAATTATAAATTTTTTTTAGATTTTTTTGTAACTTTATAAAAAGTTTCTGGTGCGCACGAGATACATGTCTTAAAAATTAAAATAAAATAAAATTATTTAAAAAAAAAAATTTGTTATAACTTTATAAAAAGTTTCTCGTGCACACGAGATACATGTCTAAAAAATTAAAATTAAATTAAATTATAATTTTTTATTTTTTTTGTAACTTTATAAAAAATTTCTCGTGCGCACGAGATACATGTCTAAAAAATAAAAATATTTTAAAATAATTAAACATTTTTTATATAACTTTATAAAAAAGTTTCTCGTGCGCACGAGATACATGTCTTAAAAATTAAAATTAAATTAAATTATAATTTTTCTATTTTTTATTTTGTAACTTTATAAAAAGTTTCTCGTGCGCACGAGATACATGTCTAAAAAATTAAAAAAAAAAAAATTGATTTTTTTTTTTTTTTTAGATATGTATCTCATGCGCACGAGATACATGTCTTAAAAATTAAAATAAAATAAAATAATTAAAAAAAAAAATTTTTTTTAATAACTTTAAAACAAGTTTCTCGTGCGCACGAGATACATGTCTAAAAAATTAAAATTAAATTAAATTATAAAAAAAATTTTTTTTTATAACTTTCTACATGTCTAAAAAATAAAAAAAATTAAAAAAAATTAAAAAATTATATAACTTTATAAAAAGTTTCTCGTGCGCACGAGGTACATGTCTTAAAAATTAAAATAAAATACAATTATTTAAAAAAAAAAATTATTTTATAACTTTATAAAAAGTTCTCGTGCGCACGAGATACATGTCTAAAAAATTTAAATTAAATTAAATTATAAACATTTTTTAAATTTTTTTGTAACTTTATAAAAAGTTTCTCGTGCGCACGAGATACATGTCTAAAAAATTTAAAAATTTAAAAAAAATTTAAAAAATTTTATATAACTTTATAAAAAAGTTTCTCGTGCGCACAAGATACATGTCTTAAAAATTAAAATAAAATAAAATTATTTTAAAAAATTATTTATTTTATAACTTTATAAAAAGTTTCTCTTGCGCACGAGATACATGTCTAAAAAATTAAAATTAAATTAAATTATAAAAAAAAAAAAAAAATTTTATAACTTTCTACATGTCTAAAAAATTAAAAAATTATATAACTTTATAAAAAGTTTCTCGTGCGCATGAGGTACATGTCTTAAAAATTAAAATAAAATAAAATTATTAAAAAAATATATTTATTTTATAACTTTATAAAAAGTTTCTCGTGTGCATGAGATACATGTCTAAAAAATTAAAATTAAATTAAATTATAAAAAAATTTTTTATTTTTTTGTAACTTTATAAAAAGTTTCTTGTGCGCACGAGATACATGTCTTAAAAATTAAAATTAAATTAAATTATAAAAAATAAAAAAAATGTTATAACTTTATAAAAAGTTTCTCGTGCACACGAGATACATGTCTAAAAAATTAAAATTAAGTTAAATTATAATGTTTTTTGTTTTTTTTGTAACTTCATAAAAAGTTTCTCGTGCGCACGAGATACATGTCTAAAAAATAAAAAAATTTTAAAAAAAATTTAAATTTTTTTATATAACTTTATAAAAAAGTTTCTCGTGCGCACGAGATACATGTCTTAAAAATTAAAATAAAATAAAATTATTAAAAAAAAAAAAGTGTTATAACTTTATAAAAAGTTTCTCGTGCGCACGAGATACATGTCTAAAAAATTGAAATTAAATTAAATTATAAAAAAAAAAAAAAAAAAAATTATAACTTTTTAAAAAGTTTCTTGTGCGCACGAGATACATGTCTAAAAAATGTAAAAAATTTAAAAAAAAAACAATTTATTTTTTTATATAACTTTATAAAAAGTTTCTCGTGCACACGAGATACATGTCTAAAAAATAAAATAAAAAAAAATAATAAAATGTTTTTTTATATAACTATAAAAAGTTTCTCGTGCGCACGAGATACATGTCTAAAAAATAAAACATTTAAAAAAAAAAAAAATGTATATAACTATAAAAAGTTTCTCGTGCGCACGAGATAGATACATGTCTAAAAAATTTAAATTAAATTAAATTATAAAAAAAAAAATATTTTTTTATAACTTTATAAAAAGTTTCTCGTGTGCACGAGATACATGTCTAAAAAATTAAAATTAAATTAAATTATAAAAAAATACATATTTTTTTATAACTTTCTAAAAAGTTTCTCGTGCGCACGAGATACATGTCTAAAAAATAAAAGGATAAAAAAAATTAAAAATAAATGTTATATATAACTTTATAGAAAGTTTCTCGTGCGCACGAGATACATGTCTAAAAAATAAAAACATTAAAAAATAAAAAAAAACATTTTTTTATATAACTATAAAAAGTTTCTCGTGCGACCGAGATACATGTCTAAAAATAAATAAATAAATAAATTATATAAAAAAAATTCCCCCATGTCCCTTTAGGGGCTCCGTAGAAATCAGAAAAAACTAAGATTTTTTTTTTTTTTTTTATCATTTGCGGCCCACAGCTAATGTTTTAAAGTCCCACGGCACATTCTAAAATTACTATTAAAATAAACAAAAACATAACAAAAGTGAAATAAAAAAGCTTAAAGGTGAAATGTAATTCAGAAAAAGCTGCAATGTTGACTAATTACAGAACCCCTAAAGGGACATGGGGGAAATTATATTTTTTATGATTTTTATTTTTTTTAATTTTTTTTTAAGACATGTATCTTGTGCGCACGAGATACATATCCCAAAAAAATAATAAGAAAATATTTTATTTGCGCACGAGATACATGTCTAAAAAAAAACAAAAATGGAAAAAAATGAAAATTATGAAAAAATAATTTCCCCCATGTCCATTTAGGGGCTCCGTAACTAATAAAACAAAGCTTCTTCTTCTTCTTTTCTTTCAAACTGTCATTGCTCATAACATAATATTGAATCAAAATCAATGTTATTATGAATGATTGACCTATCCAAGGCTCACATTACTTCACATCAAATATTACACTAAGAAAGATATTTTTGCTGTAAGATGTTGCATATTTTGTGTGTTTGCCATTAAAAACATAGTTTTGTTTGTCAAAAAAGGGCGGGAAACAAACAAACAAACAAACAACATAAATAAATATAATATAATGAGGGATGATGTAGACTGCAGAGATTGAAATATAAAATGTATGTATGACCTGGCACAGCATTATCATCATTTCATGACACAAACAAAACAATTGTTTACACTTTTATACTGAAATAACAACTTAGTCAATAAAAACATTTAAAAAACTAGTAGCAGCGGTAAAGTTTAGATCCATGAAGGACAGAAGAAAGTGAATGAATGTTTATAACTGAATACATTTACATATGTATACACATTTGTCTTCTTTTTTATTATTATTTTTAATGAATTAAGTAACGATGTTTACAATGTTTACGGTGTTTACGATGTTTACAATGTTTACAATATTTACTATATTTACCATGTTTACGATGTTTACAATGTTTACAATGTTTACAATGTTTACGGTGTTTACGATTTTTACAATGTTTACAATGTTTACAATGTTTGTAATGTTTACAATGTTTGTAATGTTTGCAATGTTTACAATGTGTACGATGTTTATGATGTTTGCAATGTTTGCAATGATTGCAATATTATAATATTTACAATATTTACAATGTTTACAATGTTTACAATGTTTACAATGTTTGCAATATTTACAATATTTACAATGTTTACAATGTTTACAATATTTACAATGTTTACAATGTTTACAATGTTCACAATGTTTGCAATATTCACAATGTTTACAATGTTTATAATATTTATGATGTTTGCTATGTTTACAATGTTTATGATGTTTACAATGTTTGCAATATTTACAATGTTTACAATGTTTACAATGTTTGCAATATTTACAATGTTTACAATGTTTACAATGTTTGCAATATTTACAATGTTTACAATGTTTATAATATTTATGATGTTTGCTATGTTTACAATGTTTATGATGTTTACAATGTGTACTATGTTTACGATGTTTACTATGTTTACAATGTTTACTAAGTTTACAATGTTTACAATGTTTACAATGTTTACAATGTTTACGATATTTAAAATGTTTACAATGTTTACAATGTTTATGATGTTTACAATGTGTACAATGTGTACAATGTGTACAATGTTTACAATATTTACTATGTTTATAATGTTTACAATATTTGCAATGTTAGCAATGTTTACAATCTTTACAATGTTTACAATGTTTACAATGTTTACGATATTTAAAATGTTTACAATGTTTATAATGTTTACAATGATTATTATGTGTATTATGTTTATCTTGTTTACAATGTTTACAATGTGTACTATGTTTACGATGTTTACTATGTTTACAATGTTTACTAAGTTTACAATGTTTACAATGTTTACTAAGTTTACAATGTTTACAATGTTTACAATGTTTACAATGTTTACAATGTTTATGATGTTTACAATGTTTATGATGTTTACAATATTTACTATGTTTATAATGTTTACAATATTTGTAATGTTAACAATGTTTACGATCTTTACAATGTATACAATATTTACAATGTTTACAATGTTTACGATATTTAAAATGTTTACAATGTTTATGATGTTTACAATGATTATTATGTTTATCTTGTTTACAATGTTTACAATATTTACAATGTGTACAATGTGTACAATATTTACCATATTTACCATGTTTACGATGTTTACAATGTTAACGTGTTTACAATGTTTGTAATGTTTGCAATGTTTACAATGTGTACGATGTTTAGATGTTTGCAATATTTAAAATGTTTACAATGTTTAAAATGTTTACAATATTTATGATGTTTACGATGTTTACAATATTTACTATGTTTAGGATGTTTGCTATGTTTACAATGTTTAACAATGTTTACGATGTTTACAATGTTTACAATGTTTGCAATATTATAATATTTACAATATTTACTTTGTTTACAATATTTACAATGTTTACGATGTTTAAATTTTTTACAATGTTTACGATGTTTATTATGTTTAACACGGTTTACTATGTTTACAATATTTACAATGTTTACTATGTTTGCAACTTTTGTCTCAGATGAAAAGATCCCAAATATGAAAGACATGAAAAGAACGTTCAATACTGAAAATAAACTTTCCTATTTTCTTTCATTTTGTCTTTTTATTTTCAACACATTGCTCTTTTTGTCCCCTTTTCTTTACTTGAATGTAATTTTACACCAGATTACAATAAAAATTATGTAAAAACAATATTTATATTTATCGTACATAACAGTCACGTTATTAGTGTACTCTATGTTGTTTGGCGTCATTTGTGTGGAAGGTTTACTTTCACTTTCACTTTCACCTTTGCTTCTAAAGATTGCTCGCAGCTACACAAAAATTATATATATATATATATATATATATATATATATATATATATATATATATATATATATATATATATATATATATATATATATATATATTCTTTTAGCAGTTAATGTTGTCTTTGTTTTTAGTAAATTATATATGTATATATATATATATATATATATATATATATATATATATATAATTTTTGTGTAGCTGCGAGCAATCTTTAGAAGCAAAGGTGAAAGTGAAAAAAAAAAAATATATATATATATATATTACTAAAAACAAAGACAACACTAACTGCTAAAAGAATATGAATTATATGCAAACTAAAAATACAAATATTGCTTACACTAAAAAAGACAAAATCAATATTTAATTTATCTTAGAAATGTTTTTGTTATATTTAATTCTAAAACAATTCTTATTTGCTGCTTTGAAAAAAAGTAAAAATTCCTGTAAAAAATAAAAATAATAACGTGTTAATTGCTGCTAAAGAAAAAACTAAATATTAACGTATTGTTAAAAAAACACATATATATTTTATTTACTCCTAAAAAACTCAAGTAACATTTACATACTGTAAAAAATATATATAGTATCTACTGCATGTATAAAATATACTGCTAAAAGAAAATACTTTTTTGTTTAAAATATAACATAAAGTATTATTTACTTACTGTTAAAAATGTATATACATATTGTTTACGCTAAAAAATTTTTATTATCTGTTAAAATAAAGTATTGATTGCTGTTAAAAAATAGTATTCACTTTCTGTTAAAATTAATGTTTTTACTTCCTGTTAAATGTTTTTTTAATATTAAGTATTATTCCCTTAATGAAATAAAAAAAAAAAAAATATATATATATATATATATATACATATATCCTAATAATAATAATTCCTGCTAAAAATAAATAAATAAAAGCCTTACTGCTAAAACAAAAACAGTAATATTTACTTGCTGTTAAAAAAAATTATATTCATATTGTTTACGCTAAAAAAAAAAACAGATACATATTTAAATAATGCTAAAAGAATACAGTATATGAGCTATTTACTTAATGCTAAAAGAAAAGTATAGTTATGTTAAAAGAAAGTATTAATTGCTGTTAAAAAATAGTATTCACTTACTGTTAAAATGAATGTTTTTACTTACTGTTCAAAGAGAATGTAATATAAAGTATTATTGACTTAATGAGATTAAAAAAAATGTTGAAAAAAAGAATTTGCGGCCCAAAAAAATATATGTTTATATATATATATATATAGCATTGACTTAAAACAAAAACAGTAGTATTTACTTACTGCAAGAAAATGTCAAACATTTATTTACACAATAAAAGTAAAGTGATGGTTTTTATTGTAAAAAAAAATAAATAAAAAAAAAAAGCATTTTATAACATAATTGCGATAAGAAATAAATAATTTCAACTGAGAAATACTTAACTGGTTTAGACAATTGCTAAAGAAATTAAATACTTTCCATTGCCAAGTGTTTAATGTATTTATACAATTGTAATATAAATATTGAATTGTTTTTACAATTGTAATATGAATATTTAATAGTTTTTACAATTGTAATATAAATATTTAATAGTTTTTACAATTGTAATATAAATATTGAATTGTTTTTACAATTGTAATATACACATTTAATTGTTTTTACAATTGTAATATAAATATTCGATTGGTTGAATTGTAGAACATTTAATTGTTTTATACAATTGTAATAGAAATATTAAATTGGTTTAATTGTAATAGAAATATTAAATTGGTTTAATTGTAATAGAAATATTAAATTGGTTTAATTGTAATAGAAATATTAAATTGGTTTAATTGTAATAGAAATATTAAATTGGTTTAATTATAATAGAAATTCATTGTGAAAACTTTCAATTATTGAGACAATTCCAGGAATTAAAACGATGATTTCGTAGGTGAAAATTAAAAAAAAGAAAAAAAAAAAGAATCATCTTTGTCGAAAGTTTTCGTGCGCGGCACCGCCAGGCCCCGTGCGCGTGAGAGGCGCGCGTCCTTTGAGGAGCAGCGGAGCGCGCCAACTTTTTTCCCAGCGAAGCGAAGAAAAGCGCGCCTGGAAGGAAATATTCTGGGGTCCTAATTGGCCCGCGAGGGGAGGAGGGGTGGGGAAGGGGGGTCAAGCAGGTGGGGGCCGGGGGGTGGGGGTGGGGGGGTCAAATCGAAGCGACACCACTTTGCACTTTGTTCACTTTGTTTAACCTTCACACGGGATTTTACTCTCATTAAAAACATTTTTCACGAGCCGTTTGCCGCGCGCACACGCACGCGCACGTTCGACTTCCTGTTTTCGCTGGCCCGCAAAATTTCACGGCACGAACATTTTTTTTTGTCTTGAGAGCATCTAAGTTGGTTGTGAACAGAAGAGAAATGTTGTCAAGAGTTAAAGGAAGAAAAAAAAAACACGCGATGCTTAGCATGTTAGCACTTTAGCATGTTAGCACTTTAGCATGTTAGCAAGCCACAAAAGTTGAGCAAACAATGAAGGTGAGGAGTGAGAGGTCGCACTTTTCCTCTCCAACTCTTTTATATTTCATTTAATGTTTCTTTTATTTCTAATTTAAATCACATTTAATATTTCATTTAATGTTTCTTTTATTTCTAATTTAAATCACATTTAATATTTCATTTAATGTATCTTTTATTTCTAATTTAAATCACATTTAATATTTCATTTAATGTTTCTTTTATTTCTAATTTAAATCACATTTAATATTTCATTTAATGTTTCTTTTATTTGCAATTATGTCAGACTTATTATTGTTATTATTAGTTTAATGTTTCTTTTATTTGCAATTGTGTTAGACTTGTTAGTATTATTATTATTAATTTAATGTTTCTTTTATTTCTAATTTAAATCACATTTAATATTTCATTTAATGTTTCTTTTATTTGCAATTATGTCAGACTTATTATTGTTATTATTAGTTTAATGTTTCTTTTATTTGCAATTGTGTTAGACTTGTTAGTATTATTATTATTAATTTAATGTTTCTTTTATTTTTTATTTAAATCACATTTAATATTTCATTTAAAGTTTCTTTTATTTGTAATTATGTTAGACTTATTATTAATTGAATGTTTGTTATATTTAATATTTCATTTAATGTTGCTTTTATTTCTATCTCTGTTAAACTTTTTATTATTTTTTTTTACTGTTTTTTTATTTGTAATTATGTTAGACTCATTAATATTATTATTAGTTTAATGTTTCTTTTATTTCTAATTTAAATTACATTTAATATTTCATTTAATGTTTATTTTATTTGTAATTATGTTAGACTTATTATTATTATTATTATTAGTTTAATGTTTCTTTTATTTCCAATTTAAAACAAGCGGTAGGAAATGGATGGATGGAAATTACATTTAATATTTCATGTAATGTTTATTTTGTTTTTAATTATGTTAGACTTATTATTAATTTAATGTTAGTTTTATTTCTAATTTGAATTACATTTAATATTTCATTTAATGTTTATTTTGTTTTTAGTTATGTTAGACTTATTATTCATTTAATGTTAGTTTTATTTCTAATTTGAATTACATTTAATATTTCATGTAATGTTTATTTTGTTTTTAATTATGTTAGACTTATTATTAATTTAATGTTAGTTTTATTTCTAATTTGAATTACATTTAATATTTCATTTAATGTTTATTTTGTTTTTAGTTATGTTAGACTTATTATTAATTTAATGTTAGTTTTATTTCTAATTTGAATTACATTTAATATTTCATGTAATGTTTATTTTGTTTTTAATTATGTTAGACTTATTATTAATTTAATGTTAGTTTTATTTCTAATTTAAATTACATTTAATATTTCATTTAATGTTTATTTTGTTTTTAGTTATGTTAGACTTATTATTCATTTAATGTTAGTTTTATTTCTAATTTAAATTACATTTAATATTTCATTTAATGTTTATTTTGTTTTTAGTTATGTTAGACTTATTATTCATTTAATGTTAGTTTTATTTCTAATTTAAATTACATTTAATATTTCATTTAATGCTTCTTTTATTTTTAATTATGTTAGACTTATTATTAATTTAATTTTAGTTTTATTTCTAATTTAAATTACATTTAATATTTCATTTAATGCTTCTTTTATTTTTAATTATGTTAGACTTATTATTAATTTAACGTTAGTTTTATTTCTAATTTAAATTACATTTAATATTTCATTTAATGTTTCTTTTGTTTTTAATTATGTTAGACTTATTATTAATTTAATGTTAGTTTTATTTCTAATTTAAATTACATTTAATATTTCATTTAATGTTTCTTTTATTTTTAATTATGTTTGACTTTTTATTCATTTAATGTTTGTTTTATTTGTAATTTAAATGACATTTAATATTTCATTGAATGTTGCTTTTATTTCTAACTCTGTTCAACTTTTTATTATTAATAATTGAATGTTTGTTTTGTTTCAAAATCAAATCACATTTAATATTTCATTTGATGTTTCTTTTATTTTTTATCAGTTTAATGTTTGTTTTATTAGATTGATTATTTCCTTTATTGTCTATTTTATCTTTAAATCAAATTTCATTCCAAGTCTGTAAACAAATATTGAACGTATTTCAATAACTAAAATATGACTTACGATGCAATGTCCATAATATCAATAAAAGTATCGATTAAAGGCACATTTAGGCTATTTTCATGTAGAATTTGTATTATTAGTCTTTTGTTTTTATTCCCTCAATTCAATCCAAAGCTTTGGAAAATATTTTTTTTCGATTCTGTAAATAAATATTAAACCTATTTCGATCATTAAAGGTTGAAATAAAAATATCGCTTATTCCAATACATTTTTATTCCACCGATTATTCCTAAAACGGACTATTTTAGTCCGTTTTACGCGTTTTACACGTTTCAAAATAAAAGTGGAAACGACGGCGTTTCCACTTTTATTTTGAAACGTGTTCGAGTGACAAAACCAGCGAAATAAAAGACGACGCAACAATAATTCATGTTAAATAGCGACCACTGTTCCCGAAACAACGTTTAGAAATATCTAATAAAACACATTTCATCTTTTGGGACGATGACGTCAGAATAAAAACGAAATAAGGAAGATGGAGATTTTTTTTTTAATCCTTCTTAACAAAACCTATAAAATAATTATAAAAGTGATAAGTCACTTTGTGTGAAGATTTCCAAATAGCAACTTCGATAATAATATTAACAAGAATAATAATAAAATAACAACAATAATAATGAAATAACAGCAATAATAATAATAACAAAAATAATAATAATAATAATAATAAAATAACAGTAATAAAAACAACAATAACATTAATGATAATAAAATAACAGTAATAAGTACAATAATAATAAAATAACAGTAACAGTAACAACAATAATAATAATATTAATAAAATAAAAATGTTAATAATGGCAATAATAATAACAATAATAATAATAATAATAATAATGAAATAACAGTAATAATAATAACAATAATGATAATAATAATATAATGAAATAACAATAATAATAAGGACAATAATAAAAATAATAACATAACAGTAATAATAACAATAGTTCAGTCGTTTCACGCTGAGAAAAAAGGTGAAATTAAAGATCATAATTCGGACAAAAATGCGCTCAATGAAAACATTTGTAACTAAAATAATTAATGATAATAATAATAATAATAATAATAATAATAATGAAATAACAGTAATAATAATAACAATAATAATAATAATAATAATAATGAAATAACAGTAATAATGAAATAACAGTAATAATAATAACAATAATGATAATAATAATATAATGAAATAACAATAATAATAATGACAATAATAAAAGTAATAAAATAACAGTAATAATAACAATAGTTCAGTCGTTTCACGCTGAGAAAAAAGGTGAAATTAAAGATCATAATTCGGACAAAAATGCGCTCAATGAAAACATTTGCAACTAAAATAATTAATAATAATAATAATAATAATAATAATAATAATAATAAATGTTCTAAGGAAAGAAACATCAACACTTTAAAGAGGATTTCTTGTTTTGAAGCGCCAGGAAGGAGTCGGTGCCGCTTTCAAGCACTCGGACAATGACCTCTGACCCCCCACCAGACGGACCATCACACACACACACACACACACACACACACACACACACACACAGGCGGAAAAAAGGAATAATAAACCAACAATCTGGTGTACAAAACATGAAATATTTCCTATCGTGGGTGTGAAAAAGTTGTGCGCGAAATATTCGATTCGACGTTGAATTGGTTCGAGCAAACAAAAGACTCCGTTTTATAAAATCATCTCTTTTTTTTATTGTTCGGTTGCTTTCATTCTTGTTGATTTGGTCAAATTTGAACGTTTGTGCGGTGAATTTCACATTTTTGCATTAAAACAAATAAATAAAAAAGATTATTTCTGCGTCTTTGCCGACAGAATTGATCCTTTAACTTTCTTTTTCTTTGTTTTTGTTTCTTAGTGTTTCTCTTTGCATCTGGGACTGAAAGTAAGACTTTTTTTTATTCCTGCACTTCATTCAAAAGCTTTGAAAATCATTATTATTATTATTATTATTATTATTGTTGTTATTATTATTTTTAGCATCTTCAAATATCGAACATGTTTCCATAATTCACTTTGTCAACGCACACAAATCATATTTACAAGATAATGTCCATAATCAAAATAATAATAATAATAACAATAAAGTATAATTTACGGGAACATTTGAGGCTATTTTCCACTCATTTGAAATAAAAACACAAACTTTGAACATGACAATAAAACAGATATTTTACTATTTCTAAATATTACAATTTATCACGATTTTTGGGGGGGTTTGATCGTCAGCAGAAATTATTTATCATCTTCTTTTTTTTTTACATTTAAAATAACACAAAATGATTTTTTTTTTTTTTCCCCTTCTGGCTTTTTTCCCGTGAATAAAAACCAAAAGAACGTCGGGATAACATTGAAATAATAATAAGATTATTATTATTCATAATAATAATAATAACCATCATCATAATAATAACCAGGATATTAATAATATTACATATAATAATAAAAAAGTATCATTTAAATAGGAACATTTTAGGCCATTTTTTCACTCGTTCCTAAAGCAATCGAAATTAAAAACAATTAAAAAAAATAAATAATAAAGCACATTATTAATTTAAATATTGCCAAAAGTGACAATTTCTGATGATTTTAATAATAAACAACAATAATAAATGACACTTTTTTTTCTCCCCCGCACATGAAAACAAAAAGAACGTCATCGAATAACATCGAAATAATAACTGTAATATTAATCGATTATAACAATGATAATAATTATAATAACAATACGATTTTTTTTTTTTAAAAAGAGCAATTATTTAGACTTGAAAACAATTTTAAAAAAATTTAATCGAGTTATTTAAAATATATCTAAAAAAAAACTATTTGTTATTGTTTTCATTTGATGACGTCATCAGGACCTGCTTTTGTTTTGACGCATTTTTTGTGTGTTTAACAACATCAACACACACACACACAAACACACACACACACACTCACACACACACACGCACGGCGGCGCGCCGGAAGCAGAAAGTACACGCTAACCTACCAACGAGCACGCGCGTCTGTTTGTTTGTTTGTTTGTTTGTTTGTTTGTTTATTTGCCCCCCCGCCGCGCGTGCGCGTGAAGAAAGACAGAAGAGCGTTGTTGTTGTTTACAAGTGCGCTAGCTTTATTTCCCTAACACGTCAACACTTTGTTTGAAAAAACACACGAAGAAGAAGGAGGAGGAGGAGGAGGACACGTGACGCCGTGAATATTGTTTTTTTTTTGGATGACGACATAAAAGCCAAAGAACAAGTTTACAGTTGGAACAAGGAGAGAAAAAAAAAAAAGAGTCCAACAGGAGGGGACGTCCGTGCGCGTGTCACGCGCGCGCCCCAATCTCCTAATAATGGTGGAAATAATACTGACTGCGGTGACACGCGCGCGCACGCGCACACAAGACGTCATAATAATAATAATAATAATAATTAACAATAATATTAAAAATAGCTGGAAACTTCCCGGATGTTTTTATATTCTTCTGTTGTTGTTGTTTTTTGTTTTTTTTTTACACGGAAAATGTTCAACTTACAGTCAGAACTCGTGGAGTTCGGCGAGGTTCGTGCAGGTTCGGCAAAGTTCGGGGAGGAGTGGGGGGGTTAGTGTATGAGCGGGTTGGGGGCGGCGGCGGCCTGGTTCTGGTGCGTGAAATAGTCAGAGAGGCCGGCGGAGAGTCCGGAGGAGAAGGCCGGCAGCGAGGCGCTCATGGGCGGCCGGAGGGAGTCACAGGTGACGGCCTGCGGGGACGCGGCGCTCGCGGCCCGCCCGCCCGGCGCCGAGTTGCCGGTCTGCGCGCCCACGGTCGGGTGCGGCATGTGCGGGAAGAAGTAGCTGCTCTGGCCGGCCAGCAGGTTGACCGCCGAGCACGGGTTGAGGGAGTAGGTGGTCCCCGAGCAGGGCACCGAGAGGCCGCACGGCACCGCCGAGGCCGCCAGCGCCGCCGCCGTCAGGTGGTGCGTGGCGTACGGCAGCTCGCCGCCCACCAGCCGCTCCACGCTCAGCCCGCCGGGCGGCGCGAACGACGCGTGGTTGCCGTGTCCCAGCACGGCGCCGTACGACATGGCGTGGTGGCCCGGGTAGGCCGGCGCCGCGCCGCCGTAGCCCATGGCGGGCCGCGGGTGGTGCAGCGACAGGAAGGGCGAGACGGGCCAGTAGAGCGAGCCGGCGCGCTCCATGAAGGTGAGGCCGGAGGTCAGGCGGGCGCCGCGCTTGAAGGCCAGCTTGGCCCGCGAGGTGGTGGAGCGCCGGCGGAGCTTGCCGGTGGTGCCGCCGATGAAGACGTCGTCGCTGCTCGGGTCCAGCATCCAGTAGTTGCCCTTGCCCGGGTCGTCGTAGTGCCGCGGCACCTTGACGAAGCACTTGTTGAGGCTCAGATTGTGGCGGATGGAGTTCTGCCAGCCCTGCTTGTTCTCGCGGTAGTACGGGAAGTTCTTCATGATGAACTCGTAGATGCCGTTCAGCGTCAGCCGCTTCTCGGGACTCTGGCGGATGGCCATCATGATGAGCGCGTTGTAGGAGAAGGGCGGCTTCTCGAACTTGCCCGTCTTCTTGTCGCCCTCCTTGGACGCCGGCTCCGGCTCCTTGCCGCCCTCCTTCTTGTCTTCCGCCGCCGCCTCGCTCTTCATGCTCTCCGCCTTGGCGTCCTGCGCCCCGCCGGGGGGCTTGTCGGCGTCCGCCCGCTGCGGGTGCTGGTTCTGCGGGTTATTGTCGCCCTGCACGGCCTCCGGCACCAGACTGTGGATGCTGAAGGACGCCTTCGGGGGGATCATTTTCAGCTCCTTGCGCTGCTCCATGTCCAACATCGCCGAACTCATCCGGTACTGAAAGCCCCCTGCGCCGAGAGCGGGACGAGGGGGGGAAAAAGGAGGAAAGGAAAAGGACGCGAGGAAAGGAAGGAAGGGGGGATTTGGAGGAGGAAGGAAAGTGAAGATCAACACAAAAAAAAAAAACTATTTCATGTTCGCTTTGGAGACACAAAAAAAAGGGAAACACACACACACACACACACATGCGCGTTCACGCGCACGCACGCGTGAACGCGCACGTCCAATAGGAGCCAGATCGCAGCAATTAATTAAGCCAGGCGCTCATTGGCTCGACCTTCCGCCTCCTCAGCCAATCAGCGGACGAGGGCGGGCTCGTCCCCAGTCACGTGATCGCCGGTGCTGACCCACAAGGAGCCAAATGTTTTTATTATTCATATCAATAACTTGCCGGGGGGGCGGGGCTGACACGCGTGGATCGACGTTGCCCATGACAACCGTCCACCTATGAGGGCCTCGGCGACATAGCGGAAGTGGGGCCCTCGGTCACGTGATGATGATGAGAGCGCGGGGGCACCTTTGACCTCCCCTTTGTTGCCACCTTTTTTGACGTGTCACCCTTTCCACTTCCGGTGACCACGTGACCCGGGCGTGGAGCGCTGCACAGTTCCAGAAGGTGTCCGAAAGTTCCACGAGACTTTTCCTGAAGACCACAGTTGGCTTTAAAGAAGAAGAAGAAGAAGAAGAAGAACGGTGCGAAGGCGCCGCCCAGCGGGAAGAAAAGGAACAGCAGCAGCTCGACTTTTGTCATCAGGAACATTAAACATTATACACTTTCAACATAATAAACATTCAACAGTATAACATCAAACATTATCAACATTAAACATAATAAACCTTAAACATTCAACATTGTAACATTAAACATAATAAACATTAAACATGGTGAACATTCAGCATTATAACATCAAACATTATCAACATTAAACATAATTAACCTTAAACAGTCAACATGACATCAAACATTACCACATTAAACATAATGAACCTTAAACATTCAACATTGTAACATCAAACATGATCAACATTAAACATAATAAACATTAAACATGGTAAACATTCAGCATTATAACATCAAACATGATCAACATTAAACATAATGAACCTTAAAAATTCGACATTATAACATCAAACATTATCAACATTAAACATAACATAATACACATTCAACATTATAACATCAAACATGATCAACATTAAACATAATAAACCTTAAACATTCAACAATATAACATCAAATATTATCAACGTTAAACATAATTAACATTATAACATCAAACATTATCAACATAAACATTATACACATTCAACATTATAACATCAAACATGATCAACATTAAACATTAAACAAATTCAACATTATGACATCAAACATTATCAACATTAAACATAATTAACCTTAAACAATCAACAAAACATCAGAAATTATCACATTAAACATAATAAAAATTATACACATTCAACATTATAACATCAAACATTATCAACATTAAACATAATCAACATTAAACATAAACATTCAACATTATAACATCAAACATAATCAACATTAAAATAATTAACCTTAAACATTCAACATTATAACATCAAACATAATCAACATTAAACATAATAAACATTAAACATTACAAACATTCAACATTATAACATCGAACATTATCAACATTCAACATTATAAAATCAAACATCATCAACATCAAACATAATAAACATTACACATTATAAACATTCAACATTACAACATAAAATATTATCGACATTAAACATAATTAACTTTAAACATTCAACATTATGACATCAAACATGATCAACATTAAACATAATAAACCTTAAACATTCAACAATATAACATCAAATATTATCAACATTAAACATAATAAACATTATAACATTAAACATTATCAACATTAACATAAACATTATACACATTCAACATTATAACATCAAACATGATCAACATTAAACATAATGAACCTTAAAAATTCGACATTATAACATCAAACATTATCAACATTAAACATAATAAACATTATACACATTCAACATTATAACATCAAACATTATCAACATTAAACATAATAAACCTTAAACATTCAACAATATAACATCAAATATTATCAACGTTAAACATAATAAACATAACATCAAACAGTATCAACATTAACATAAACATTATACACATTCAACATTATAACATCAAACATGATCAACATTAAACATAATAAACATTAAACATTATAAACATTCAACATTATAACATCAAACATTATCAACATTAAACATAATTATCCTTAAACAATCAACATAACATCAAACATTATCACATTAAACATAATAAAAATTATACACATTCAAACTTTATAACATCAAACATTATCAACATTAAACATAATAAACATTAAACATTATAAACATTCAACATTATAACATCAAACATAATCAACATTAAAATAATTAACCTTAAACATTCAACATTGTAACATCAAACATGATCAACATTAAACATAATAAACATTAAACATTACAAACATTCAACATTATAACATCAACATTATCAACATTCAACATGCAACATTATAAAATCAAACATCATCAACATTAAACATAATAAACATTACACATTATAAACATTCAACATTAAAACATAAAATATTATCAACATTAAACATAATTCACCTTAAACATTAAACATTATAAAATCAAACATTATCATATTAAACATAATAAACATTAAACATGATAAACATGCTACACATTCAACATTATAACATCAAACACTATCAACATTAAACATAATAAACATTAAACATTATAAACATTCAACATTATGAAATCAAACATGATCAAACATTATCAACATTAAACATAATAAACATTAAACATTATAAACATTCAACATTAAAACATAAAATATTATCAACATTAAACAAAATTAACCTTAAGCAGTCAACATTATAACATCTAACATTATCAACATAACATCAAACATTATCAACATTAAACATCATAAACATGCTACACATTCAACATTATAACATCAAACACTATCAACATTAAACATAATAAACATTAAACATTATAAACATTCAACATTATGAAATCAAACATTATCAAACATTATCAACATTAAACATAATAAACATTAAACATGGTAAACATTCAGCATTATAACATCAAACATGATCAACATTAAACATAATAAACCTTAAAAATTCAACATTATAACATCAAACACTATCAACATTAAACATAATAAACATTATACACATTCAACATTATAACATCAAACATTATCAACATTAAACATAATAAACCTTAAACATTCAACAATATAACATCAAATATTATCAACGTTAAACATAATAAACATTATAACATCAAACATTATCAACATTAACATAAACATTATACACATTCAACATTATAACATCAAACATGATCAACATTAAACATAATAAACATTAAACATTATAAACATTCAACATTATGACATCAAACATTATCAACATTAAACATAATTAACCTTAAACAATCAACATAACATCAAACATTATCACATTAAACATAATACAAATTATACACATTCAACATTATAACATCAAACATGATCAACATTAAACATAATAAACATTAAACATAGACATTCAACATTATAACATCAAACATAATCAACATTAAAATAATTAACCTGAAACATTCAACATTATAACATCAAACATTATCAACATTAAACATAATAAACATTAAACATTACAAACATTCAACATTATAACATCAAACATTATCAACATTCAACATGCAACATTATAAAATCAAACATCATCAACATTAAACATAATAAACATTATAACATCAAACATTTTCAACATTAACATAAACATTATACACATTCAACATTATAACATCAAACATGATCAACATTAAACATAATAAACATTAACCATTATAAACATTCAACATTATAATATCAAACATTATCAACATTAAACATAATAAACATTAAACATAAACATTCAACATTATAACATCAAACATAATCAACATTAAAATAATTAACCTTAAACATTCAACATTATAACATCAAACATTATCAACATTAAACATAATAAACATTAAACATTACAAACATTCAACATTATAACATCAAACATTATCAACATTCAACATGCAACATTATAAAATCAAACATCATCAACATTAAACATAATAAACATAACATCAAACATTATCAACATTAACATAAACATTATACACATTCAACATTATAACATCAAACATGATCAACATTAAACAAAATAAACATTAAACACTATAAACATTCAACATTATCACATCAAACATGATCAACATTAAACATAATTAACCTTAAACAATCAACATAACATCAAACATTATCACATTAAACATAATAAAAATTATACACATTCAACCTTATAACATCAAACATTATCAACATTAAACATAATCAACATTAAACATAATCAACATTAAACATAAATATTCAACATTATAACATCAAACATAATCAACATTAAAATGATTAACCTTAAACATTCAACATTATAACATCAAACATTATCAACATTAAACATAACATTAAACATTACAAACATTCAACATTATAACATCAAACATTATCAACATTCAACATGCAACATTATAAAATCAAACATCATCAACATTAAACATTATAAACATTCAACATTAAAACATAAAATATTATCAACATTAAACATAATTAACCTTAAACATTCAACATTATCAACATTAAACATAATAAACATTAAACATTACAAACATTCAACATTATAACATCAAACATTATCAACATTCAACATGCAACATTATAAAATCAAACATCATCAACATTAAACATTATAAACATTCAACATTAAAACATAAAATATTATCAACATTAAACATAATTAACCTTAAACATTCAACATTATAAAATCAAACATTATCAACATTAAACATAATAAATATTAAACATGATAAACATTCAACATTATAACATCAAACATTATCAAAATTAAACATAATAAACAGTAAACATTATAAACATTCAACATTAAAACATAAAATATTATCAACATTAAACATAATTAACCTTAAACATTCGACATTACAACATCTAACATTATCAACATTATAACATCAAACATTATCAACATTAAACATAATAAATATTAAACATGATAAACATTCAACATTATAACATCAAACATTATCAACATTAAACATAATAAACATTATACACATTCAACATTATAAACATTCAACATGATAAACCTTCAACATAGTAAATATTAAACATGATGAAACATTTAACAATTTTACACATCAAACATTATTTACATTAACATTATAAACATTGGACATTATAAACATTCAACATAATAAAAATCAAACATTATAAAGCTTTAACATTATAAACGAAATAAACATTAAACATTGTACACATCACACATAATTAACATGAAATGCTATGAACATTAAACATTATAAAGCTTCAACACTATAAACACTAAACACAATAAATATTAAAGATGATCAATTTTCAACATAATAAACATTAAACATTTTACACAACAAACATTAATAACATTAAACATTATACACATTAAAGATGATAAACCTTCACACAATAAACATTAAACGTTTTAAACATTCAACATAACAAAAATCAAACATTATAAAGCTTTGACATTATAAACAATAAACATTATGCACATCAAATATAATTAACATAAAAAACATAAATAACATTAAACATTATAAGCCTTCAACGTAATAAAAATCTAATATTATGAACCTTTAACACATCAATTATTTATAAACATTAAACAATATACACATTCAACATTATAAACATTCACATAATAAAAATTAAACATTACAAACATTCAACATTATAAATATTCAACATTATACACATCAAAAATTATAAACATTAAACAATATTAACATTATGAAGATTTACCATTATAAACATTAAACATTATAAACGTTCAACCTAATAAACATTAAACATTTTACACATCAAACATTATTAACATTGAACATTATAAACATTAGAGATGACGAACCTTAACATAATAAACATTAAACATTATAAACCTTCGACATAATAAAAATCTAATTTTATAAAGCTTCAACATTATAAACATTAAACATTATAAACCCTTAACATAATACAAATCTAACATTTTAAAGCTTCAACATTATAAACATTAAAAATGATAAACCTTTAACATAATAAACATGAAACATTACAAACATTCAACATTATACACATCAAACATTATTAACATTAAACATAAACATTAAATATGATCAACTTTCACATAATAAACATCAAATATTATAAACCTCCAACATAATAAAAATCCGACATTAAAAAGCTTCAACATTATAAAGAATAAACATTATAAACATTCAACATTATGCACATCAAACATAATTAACATTAAACATTAAAACCTTCAACATAATAAAAATCAAATATTATGAAGCTTTAACATTATAAACATAAACATTATATACATCAAATATTATAAACAATAAACAATATAAACATTAAACATTATGAAGTTTCACCATTATAAACATTAAACATAATAAACTTTCAACCTAATAAACATTAAACATTTTACACATCAAACATTATTAACATTGAACATTATAAACATTAGAGATGATGACATAATAAACATTAAACATTATAAACCTTCAACATAATAAAATCAAATATTATAAAGCTTCAACATTAAACATTATAAACCCTTAACATAATAAAAATCAAACATTTTAAAGCTTCAACATTATAAACATTAAAAATGATAAAACATAATAAACATGAAACATTATAAACAATCGACATTATACACATCAAACATTAACATTAAACATTATAAACATTAAAGATGATCAACCTTCACATAATAAACATCAAATATTATAAACCTTCAACATAATAAAAATCCGACATTAAAAAGCTTCAACATTATAAAGAATAAACATTACAACATTTTTTCAAAACCTTTATTTATAACATTCAACAAAAAAATAATAATCAAAACAAGTACAGAAAGAGTACAAAACAGCACCAGGGCGTATATATATATATATATATATATATATATATATATATATATATATATATATATATATATATATATATATATATATATATATATATATATATATATATATATATATTTTATTTTTTTTTTTTTTTTTTTTTTTTTTTTTCAAAAATGTTTTCATAGATTGTAAATCCAAATAGCACATCTTTAAAACAGAGCACACATTTGTCACGGGCAAGTGTGGGAGTGGGTTGTGAAGAATGAAATAAAGAGACGTAACTTGGTCACCTCGCCTGGTTATTGACTCCAAGCCAGAATATTACACTGCCCATACCTATGATCCTTCAAAGGCTGTGCTACTGGCCGCAAAGCATTGCACTT